>NC_047018.1:32504163-32804163 GCF_902652985.1 Pecten maximus
ATTATTAATTCTGCAATAGTGTTCGGTAAATAGAACTACACAGTTTAGTGAATAGTCATTTGTGAATTATTATTTGTATAGCGAATAGCAAGAGGATTTTATTTTCAAACGAGATTCGTTTTCTTAATTCAAATTGCTTCTTTTTTTCTAATATAATGGTATCAATGCATCATTGAACTTTTCCAACTACTTGACAACATCTAGTTGAAAATCACAGCTCTGAACACATTAAATGAAAAACGACAGGACGATAAAAACACAGTCAAGATGTGAAATTTCAGCATAATTCCAGAAGTGTACAGGGAATAGGGTAGAGAGATCAGAATTAAGGAAACCAAAGGAAAGCTCCATCTATCTCGACCATTCAAAGTTCCAAAAAATAGTCCATATAAAAAATATTGAAATCAGATCATTCTCTCTTGTGGTCAGATTGAACGAGAGGAGGAGGCTCCTGGTCTATGCTTTCCCTACAATTCCAATGTTAATTCCGTCGTTCCGGACAGAAAGGTCCTCCAAAGACCTAACGAAATTTGTCGAGGAAAAGAACCCAGGGATCATGCATGGGATGAAACACAACATAATGACTTGAGTCAAGCTAAACATACATACTATATGTAGATGGCAAAAAGATTAACCCCAGTTCTAAAGGAGAAATTCGCTTGTGGAGCTATGAGAACCCACCTGTACTTTAGAAGACAAGCAGACACGTTTATTTGAAATTGAATCTTTTTGTTATCTACACGAACGAGTTTCCAAACTAGTTTCGTATGGTCATTCCGATGTGAGGAACTGTTCTGAATTAGACATGGCTTTCCTTTAAAAACGAAACTAGGATATTTGCGCAGATGCTCAGTGAAAGACTGAAAGATTTGAGACAAATGAAGGTCAAGAAGTTTTCTCACCAAAATGCTAGAAAAATGCCAAACAAATTGGAGAAATACACAATTTTCAATTGTTATATGTAGTGTTAAAACCAGTTTTTATAGGATTGAAACACGTCGATGACCCCCTACACGCCATTGACACTCTTTGTGGTCTAGCGGCAACTGTGGATAATACGGCAGCATACCACTTGCAACTCAAGCCAACCATGTTTGTTTTGCGACGAAGGGTCGGTTGACTTCCCACAGCTTGTTAAGCAGATATTTGACGCATATCATTCTATACGAAAGGAAAGTATTGTTACTGGAAACAGCGTGGGATTATATGAACTAACGAAACAGAATGGTTTTATTGAGGAGAAATCTGGCAAGAAAACGGAAAAGGAAAACAACACGGTACCTAAAACAACCTGACTGCAGTTGCAACTCTCGTCTCAATCTCTTTCTCCCTGTATTTAATCAGGGGCTAGCATTTTATTGGGAAGGGTTTTATCTCAGTAATGCAAATGGCAGAGCCGTTCTGTCCTTGTGGTAATCCAGATGGCAGCACTCGCAGATGACGAGTCGAAAGTGGTATACGGTGTAGAGATCAAATGCCTATTCCCATACAAAGTCTTCACGACGCCTGTTCCTTACGAGATTCCACGATATTACGTAACGGGAAGTGCTCAGCGAGATGTATTCTCTTGGAACTGAAATACTCGATACATTCATTGACTGTTCATTCTGTTGATTTTGATAAGAGTCTATAAGGAGACATTTTTGAGGAGGTAAAAAATCATTGATGCAAATTATATGCCGAAGAAACTTAACAAAAGACTCCATGAATTTAAATAGAGAATATCGGAATTTTGTAAATCAAACGTCCGCTTAATAGCTGAGGTACCAACTTTTGCAAATGTCTGTGACCACTGTGCTACTACTACTTCTATAAGAATCCATCATAAAGCACGTCTCATGCGTCTGGACAAAGTCTTCATTTATACCAATTTGAAAAAGTGTTTTTCTTAAGTGTGAAGATCTTGTCCAACACTGCCATGACTTTTTTGACTTGCACCCGATTGACCATTTCATATGACTCTTTCCAAGGCGAAGGTGTATCCAATGAATCAACTGCTGAATTACTATGATGCTATGAAATGGATGCTGAACATCAACCTTATTTCTTCCCGATGTCAGTCAATAAGATAAAACTGAGGTAAATTGGAACATCTATTTCTCTACAATGATACAATTTCCATGTTATAAAACAATGGATTATGTGATGATCAGCAATCACGGCACCTGGTTGGGTTCAATTGAGTACAACAATTCTTCATTGGATTTCAGAGATCACATGTTTGACCATACCTCGAGAGGGAAACGGAAAGAAAGACGAAAGTTGGATGATATAGCATGACCAATGGATGAAAGTTCGCATGTACTTATTTCTAAGGAACATGCTACCATTATATTTCTCCCTGAAATGTCAGTGGTTTTAACATTTCGCGCAAGTGAATTGCCACACTGGTGGATAAAACATTGACTTCCAGGATAGATTTTGAAACAATTTGGCTCTATCTGACAGTCGGATGAAGTTTTCCGTATAAAAGATCATAATTACATGGAGCGAATTCGTTTCAAAACACTTCCCATTGAAGCCACAATATTGCAAAACAAGGGGGATAACAAAACTTTTGCGGAAATGCTAAATAAAAAAAGTCTATGGCATGGAATATATAAGCATCAGATCCAGATAAATTTCAGTTTTTATTGCTACAAATATTGGAATGGTTTTTTAGTGACGACCGCCAGTTGAAACATTTACCGCAGCTACAAACGTATGTCAAAGGGTCATGTTTTCCATTCAAATGTTTAGTCATTTTATACTTTTTGAAAATGTAGCATCACAGATATCGCATATGAATGGTCTGTTTGAATCCTTTCCAGGGAAGACATCTAGATGGCGCGCTAACGATCCATGTGAGGTAAATTCGCTCTTGCAGAGTTTACACTTGTCCAAGACTATCTTCACATGGAACAAGATATGGTACCTGTATTGTACCAATTGATTTAAGCCTATTTTAAAATACCACAAAAGTGTATGTATTCCATATTATGTTAATAATTGATGTTCAATATCAGGCTTTAGTTCGTTCTATATTCCTTCGCATACTGATCACACACTAAGACTGGTTGATTGTTTAAATGAACTTCATTTTACAGCCAGCGATACCTTTTGAGGGGTTACTTGTGACTGGGCCCTACGATGACGATTCATGGTTATGCTGTGTTCTTCATGGATGCTTGTGCAACTTACTTTTCTCGTTTGTTTTATAAGTGCAAATTTTGGTAATTATACCGTAGGTTCAGTGACGTCTCAACTTCTTCGATCGCAGAGATATCCAATGAAGTGTCCTTCTCTGAAATAATAAAAAAAAAATGTCATTAAAAGTATAACTATAGGGTACATTATCGTCTGAGTTATTAAACATGTTTATATATGCTGTCAAACGAGGTATATTTGAATAAATCTTCTTCCAAAACGTACATAACGGACATCTAGGGTAATGCAATACCCCTATTATAACCCAATTTCTTTGAAAATAATAAAAAATAACTGCTGCTATGACATAGTACATTGTTAACCTAAATATTGTTTCCACATAACATCCTACCGTGTAAGCTTAATGTTTGAGTATTTTCTCACATCGTGATATTGCTATTCGGCCGTATTGCCGTGCACTTGGATATGGGATATGCATCAACATCTATTCGCCGTACAAAGGTAAAATAAGTTTTCAAATAATTACAGAATAAATGCTACATTTACACAACTATTTTTTATCGATGCATTCCCGCTCAATCAACAAATGTCTCCTTCCGACTTTTTAGTATCATAAGTTCCATATTTTAATAATTACCGAACTTAACCCGCATAACTTGTCATTTTATAGCGGTGCTACAAGGTCTGTTTTCACCAATATCTCAAAATCGAGCAATACAATTCACATGATGTATGCACTACATAACCGTTTGTTCTGTCATGTCACTCTACGGGTCCATTCAATACCAAACAAAAAATGTCTCAAATAAGGGGAAAACTTACCGTGGTCTGAAACGCTTCGGTACCACCTATATCTTTTGTCGGTTCCATGCAGTGCTGGTCGCATTGCTAAAAACAACTGTTTCGAATCAATCAATGAGTCTTTTGACACTTGAATTGGACTGCCGGCAACAAAGTAATTGACTATGTCCCTCCCCAATTCCCAGTTGTCCTTTCCATTCAGCCTTCGTGTTACTTGAAAGGCGCCCCCTACCAGGGACCGAGATCGATCCATCCATTGACGGCGCAAGGGTAATGAACTCTTACTTAGTGGTGGTGTATAACAGATATGCACATTCGATACATTTTCGACAAAAATTCGTCAAGCGACGTTCATATTTGACGAACACATTCGGCAACAGACACTTTGTATTTCTTTGTCAGCGAAACAAATTCGGTTTGTTTAGCTCACATACGACACACACAACGGTTTCTTTAATGAAACCTTTTTCTTAACAAAGAAATAGTCGTCAAGACCCCCTCCCAAGCAAATAATGTATTACATGCATAATTTAAGTGGGTAACATGCATGAAAACATGAAATACATCACATAGCATTTATAATAAATACACGTATGTGTGTTCAGTCATCGAGTTCCTGTGAAAGTACTCAACATTATTAGTAGCAAGTCTAACAAGTCAGTTTCATCAAAATCCTATTATTCCTACATAGGATATCGTGCGGAAAGCAATCAGCCAATAAGATCACAGCAGCCTTATCAAATAGGCGCGGAATATGAAGATAATCAAACATGAGGGAGGGGTTTAAGTAATAAGTCTACCAAGCTAGTTTCATCAAATCCGATCATTCCTTCAAAATATATCAAGCGGAAAGCGTATCCGGACGAATGGACGGCCGGAATCCATTCGTTTGGTGGGGGATAACAATATATCTAATTATGTCACTACATGTCATAGGACGCGACTAATTGCGAGGCCTCTGCAGGGTCAGGGATTGTTTGTCTGTTGTCTGCCCAGGGGACATTGGAGAACCAAAGAATAAGGCCTGGTTGATCCCAGAGCATGTTGATTGTAGAAGACGACTGAAAATGTGCCCCTGAAAAATCGGAGATTTTCTGCGATGACTCCTATTTAGAGAACATTGAAGACACCAAAATGATCGTCTGCTCCCTATTGCAATACCCCCCCCCCCCCCCCCCCCCCCCCCCCGTATTTCCTCACTGCTCTCTTCCTGTGCTTTCTTTTACTTTGCAAGATTCTCCTTGTCACCCTTCCTCATATGACCCCTTACTGTTGCAAGGATGTTCAACCCTTTAAAACAAAAACAAAAATCTCAAAAATGTCTATTCTGGAAATGTCTCTGTCAGCTCAAAATGATTTTTTGACATTACATTCAGTGCCGCCTTAATAGTCAAATTCAAAGATAAAAGCAGATACTGATGTGTACAGTGTACCTGTGCCCACTGTTTTTTTTATCTACATATTTTAATGGCGGTCTTTTCCTTTTCAATACGTCTATAGCGTTGTCATAATGACAATTGTCTTGGGGATAGTGGGAATCTAGTCTGATTTAGGAGCGAGAGAATTTGTTAGCGGTCCTCGTAACAGTTCTTGGGCTGTACCCGGCAGAAAGGGATTCATTAAAATTGTTGAGCTGTATCGTTGTCTTTACTGAGAAGACATGTATATTTTTAGCCTACTAGCATCACATTATTCTTGTTATCGCTATTTCTCGCGATCTTAGGTTCTTTCTCAAACTGTATATGTATGTTCCTTTTAGTCCCTGGTTTTGCCTGTTTTTGGGATTGATAGAGAAATCAATATGGATGACAGACGGCCATGTTGGATTTTGACTTTAATTTTGTGAAGGTGGAGAATGGATCTTCCTCAAATTTAAAATCAAGTTCCCCTTGGTTTCTACTTGTGTCCTTTAGATGTTGAGGCTGATCAGAAAATGAAATTGGCTGACAGGTGGCTATCTTTGATCATGCTTTAGTTTGCTATCGCTATTTTTTGAGAAGGGAAGGACTTTCCTGAACGTTGTGTAGGTTACCCCTAGTTGTGCTCGTTGATTTTTTTTAGACTGACAAGGAAAATAAAATGGCCAACAGGCAGCTGTCTTGTCTTTTGACAGTTGAAGTTGTTTTTTTATGTATTTCTTAAGAATTAATGAAAGCGTGTTTTTGAAATTGATGTGAAGAATCCCTTGGGACCGTACATGTGCGGCAGTGTCCCTTCATTTTTAGGTTGATCAGAAAAAAATGACCGACAGACAGCCCTCTTGAATTTTGACATTTGGTGTCGGATACTGAAGACTTCAAACAGTTTGTCGTTTGAACGATAATCCTTCCTAACGATCTGTCTTTTTTTGGGCTGGCAAACGCAAATAAAATATTTAAATTATAGTGAAAATTTATTTGTAAACATTTAAGTAAAAGGTATACTATATAAAAGTAGTATACCATATATTAGCAACTTCAGAGAGAACCTGTACAATATTGAGATGAGTTTTCTTCCTTTGACTAACTAACAATGCAAGTACAAAAATGAATGAGCAGGTTGTTGAACATAATAAAAAAAGTTGTATATCTTAAATGCATAATTAAGGCATTGTTTTTTAATATTTGACATTGAACTATATGTATATACTAACAAGTTTGTTTGTTGGATCAGTATTTTATACGAAATAAAGGATGGATGATTGGGAAATTACTCGACAATTAAGCTAGGTCGTACCACGATGGAGTTTCAAGCAAGGATGCAAGTACATTGTATAAATTATGGACGAAAATAGACATATAACAATCATCTATACACTTCTCACAAATATTATCATATAACACTATATATCCACATAATCTTTGAGTTTCAGATCAAACTATTGACATACTAAAGAAAAGTATGTATTACTTAAATCTGTACTTAAGCATATAAATTCGCTGGGGTTTTAATTATGTTTACTTCGTGACTGTGGAAATATGACGAAATATTTTTCATACGAAATAAACTCCATGGTAATTTGATTTAAGTTTAAGTAAATTGCAGATAGATAAAAATATGTTGTGGTTTGTACAGACGTTGTTACACATGTAGGTAATTCTCGTATATACAGGTGGATGTACAACCTACAGTAGTTGTCGGTTTTGGTAGCATTGCATCTTGTGGTAAATACTGTATAGTTAATAATGTTGACACACCTATGTGACCCCGGCTTGCATGTCACTAGCCTTTGTGGTGTTGACTACGCGGTCAGTATAATAGGTAATATGACCAGTCCTTGAACGGGAAAAGTCGAACATGCTTTTCATTTTCAATGGTCATTCCACAAATTGACCAATTCCTCCGTTTCTGTTATGTTGGGATGTATTGAGACTTTTCTATCTCTGATAATTTAGCTCGAGCTCGCCAACATGCGAGGTGTAGTCAAAATCTGTGTAGATGCGTCAAAATAGTAAGTCACAAATCGTAACATCGTTGTGCCTAAAATGTAAGCATCTTTCAAATAATTGTTATTGTGAAATAACTATATAAACTTATCATAAGGGCTAAACAAAGGTGAGTAAAATCATAAGTAAAAAAGCGAAACAACACCAAAACAAACGAAACATGTAAAATTGGTACACTCACGTAAGGTTTGAAATGAAAAAGTGGCCACGGAAAGTCAAATCTTGTGATACAGGTTAACAGTAGTTCAAAATTTTGTATATACAACCATTTTAAAATGAATTTGCTATGCTATTGCAAAATTCTTATCTGACATGATTAACACGATGACTCAAATCATGGACTTAATTAGTATTCGTGTACATCCCCCACCCTCCCTGTACACATTACATGTGCATAACCGAGATATGTCTATCCCGATACCTTTAAAATCACCGAAAAACATAAATTTTGTGTAAGAGTGGTTTATCATAATAAAGATCGACTACAAAAAACTAGTGTTATCAAAAAAATGCATTAGGATGTTTGTGAACTAAGCCCTTCAAATCCCCATAGTTGCAATGGAAGCCTGATATCTATTTTGGTTTTCAATATTGCCTAAACAGAAGACACTGAAGAAAAACACAAGTTCTTCAGGGGCCCACTTTTAGTCGGCTTCTACGAACAAAATGCGGTGAGATACAGTAGATAATAATTGTATATTCTTTCTTGGCTCCTGATCGGACTACTTACACCTACAACATAACTGTATCGTATGGAAACAACGAAATAATGCGGGATTAGTTTTTGTTGCATGTATGTGATCGTTATCCTCAAAGCTATTCATTTGCAAAACGCGTGACCTAATCACTTTCAGAATGTGTAACGAAACGTTTGGTCTGTTATCTCTACTGCCGATATATTGGATCATTTCAATAGGGGTTTCAATCAGGCTGCAATTGTTCACAGATCTGATTAGTCTAATTTGAGTAGTGAAAACATTACATCCCATTTACTTTAAAACCTGTGTGTATGTAGTCATTGAAATAGGTTTTCTATTTACTTTCATGAAATTTTGTCAAGCTAGCTTTATCAGAAATTACTTTATCAAGGTTTTCACACTGTTTTTCCACTGAGATTAGCCTTATCACTTTTTGAACAACTGGGCTCACCTATTATATATCGATGGATGAGTTAGACACATTTTATTTTAAAACATATAGGAGGTAGCTTCTGTAACAGCATAGTAAGTCCTTGGCTTCTATCAAATCTATTCAAAACTGTTAAAATAACAAACATTTTGAAAGCTCTAACATATGTCAGTAAGTGTCCCAAATGATGTTTTACCTTAGCCATATTTGTAATTTTAAACTATATACATGTACGTAAAGCATATCAGTAAAGGTTGTTTCATTAAAGGAGTTATGTCCCTCTATATGTGTCTGCAGGCATGTGTCCGTGTATAAAAATGGGATGTATTTGATATGTATATATGTTATTATGTATATGCAGCGTTTCTTTTTATAGGACAAGAATCCGATTCTGAATATGTATAGGATCTGATCTGGTGACTATGGGTCGATCTGAATATGTATAGGATCTGATCTGGTGACTATGGGTCGATCTAAATATGTATAGGATCTGATCTGGTGACTATGGGTCGATCTGAATATGTATAGGATCTGATCTGGTGACTATGGGTCGATCTGAATATGTATAGGATCTGATCTGGTGACTATGGGTCGATCTAAATATGTATAGGATCTGATCTGGTGACTATGGGTCGATCTAAATATGTATAGGATCTGATCTGGTGACTATGGGTCGATCTAAATATGTATAGGATCTGATCTGGTGACTATGGGTCGATCTAAATATGTATAGGATCTGATCTGGTGACTATGGGTCGATCTAAATATGTATAGGATCTGATCTGGTGACTATGGGTCGATCTGAATATGTATAGGATCTGATCTGGTGACTATGGGTCGATCTGAATATGTATAGGATCTGATCTGGTGACTATGGGTCGATCTAAATATGTATAGGATCTGATCTGGTGACTATGGGTCGATCTAAATATGTATAGGATCTGATCTGGTGACTATGGGTCGATCTAAATATGTATAGGATCTGATCTGGTGACTATGGGTCGATCTAAATATGTATAGGATCTGATCTGGTGACTATGGGTCGATCTAAATATGTATAGGATCTGATCTGGTGACTATGGGTCGATCTGAATATGTATAGGATCTGATCTGGTGACTATGGGTCGATCTGAATATGTATAGGATCTGATCTGGTGAAGACAGTTAGGTATGGGCAGAAAGACAAAGACAGTTAGGTATGGGCAGAAATATTTCTTCTGAGGCTCCCCAACAACATTGTAATGCCTGTCTGCTCTAGAATTGTGCTTATTTCTATTCACGGGTATTTTGAATGCACTTTGAAATTATGTTTTGCCTTTTTTCCCGATGTGCTCAATGTACTTTTATTTTGTCTACACTTTTATGTAACCTACATTTACCCTGATTGTGTTTTAATACAAACTGTAGTTACCCTGCGTTTGTAAATTAAACTCTATGTTCATACAATACAATTATGTTCATATACAATTATTTATTGCTATAGTATCTCTCGTGAGCTAATGTTGTTAGAAATATGCATGTGAGTCTTGTATTGATATTTTGTCGTTCAATATAGTATGTACTTTCAAGTAAACTAATATTAAAAGATTTAGACTTGTATGTTTAATTAGATTAGAGACAGTCGACTGCAGACATGGTTCCTAGGATTTGATTACAGTTATATGTTATTAAATTTAATTCCCATCAAATGCCAAAGATAGATGATTGATATGTTCATTATGTTCTCTTTAATATAGTACATCTAAGATCACGAATTTAACCCGAAATTGCCACCATGTGGTATTGGTTTGTATGAGGTATGTGAGTCACAGGTTTATCCTCCATTTGCACAGCCAGAACTACTGTCTCATGTCGATCGATGTTCCCTGTGAAGCTCCCGACAGTAACTAAGTATTCTCGACAGTCCCAATGTCGCTTTTGCGTCACTGCGCTGTTACGAGTCTTATGGGCGATAAATCGGGATACCTTACTGGCCAATCTAACGTATTGACGATATTCCCGGAGACACGCCATGTCAGGACGTACAGTTGTCTTGGATAACCGTCGCCAAATATTGATGGGATAGCCAGCCTTACCATCAGAGTGATGCTTCCATCACATTAAGGCTAAGTTGTAAGGACAGGCACAGTGTCAGCCTTTCCATTTGTGCTGAGTCTACCATATTTTACCTCTACACCAACCATGTTGGATAATTGTATGGTATAAATACTTTCACAATGTTTTCTCAACACGTGCTTAGTGGCAAAATCGTCTCTGAATCGAGTGTCATTTATAATGACGGTTTCTTGTTGATTCTATCGACGGTTTGCTGTAATGTCATGTTTGTAATCATGTCAAAACTATAGATTATTATCAGTATTTACGTAAGGCATTTCATCAATTGAACTTTAGTTATTGGACGCCTTTCACTCAATCAAACATATTTTATAGGTGTCGGGGTCATATGAAGTGATGCTACTTGGAAATATCGGGGACTTATATATATGAATATGATATATGCGAGCCTTTATTATTGTGTTCAAATTTCTATATGAACACCATATTGGTTTTTATATAATGTACCAATATATATTTACATTTTACATATTTCGTTTGGTTGATGTTGTTCCGTTGAGATTTTTTTGCCCATTTTTAATCACAATGTTTTTTATTCACCATTTGTTTGCCCTAATGACCTTATAGTGTTGATTGTCCGTTTAGAATTACAAAGTAATCCTGGTATGCACTTTGATTGGTGTTCCTATTCAACATACATTAAAAAACAACAATGCCTCAGGAATGTCCCTTGGATATCAACTGCAGTGATAATTACATCATTTATATATCAAATCGGTTATGGATTCTTTCTTATAATCAAATTATTCCTCTGCATATATAATACAACCTTAGTAGAACAATCAATACAAAAAAAAACAATTATATTAATACAAATATTTAATGTGCAACATATATGGTTAGTTACGTGGATACGAAACTAAAATCTTCATTGATTGCTAGCTTTTCCTGATATTCCCGGAGTGTTTCCTTCTTGACAAGGAAATTAAGATGTTTGTGCAAAACTAGACGGAGTTCCTTCACTAGTTTCTTCTTTGTGATGCACCCAAAGAAGTCTTCAATGAAAATTTCGATGAATTGACACAGACAGAAGGTGTGGTTGGTATGACGCTGTTGAGAGGATTTGGGGAGCTGTCTCTGAAGCATTCGATGTAAATAGGGAGCAGACAACATCACACACATCCGTTCTGCCATTGTACCCTGAACAGAGAACAGACAAATCAACTTACTTCAGTAGTTGGCAAAAGATATACAAGACAAACAAGATATCAATACCGTTTAATATGTAGCATGAATGTTAACTATTCATAGGTAATGTTGATATTAATTTGGTAAGTTTTCGTTAAAAAGTTCAGGTCGTATAATTAATAGGTGAATATTTCAGATTTCTTTAAGAATCTTTATATTACTGAATCCGTTTTCCTACAGTGTCTTTAAGATTTGGAAAAACTTAACTTGGTTGCTACGTATCTAAAATCATCAAAGAAAAAAAAAAACCCCAAAAAACCCCAAAAAAACCCCAAAATACAAATTGATGAAAGGGGATTGGTGTTTGTATATTTCTCTATACCAACCATCCGACACAGGTAGAAATACAGCAAAAAGCAGATAAGTACCGAATAAATCCCTTTAAACTATGAAAAATAAGTTTAAATCGACCCAGAACAGGTGTTAATTGTAACGAGCCATTTACAGAAGTCTCAATCTATTCTCGCGGTTGATAACAAAGCTTTAAGAATCCACAATAGTGTTCCTTAAATCGCAATATTTCCACAATATTTGATCGAAATTTAACATAAGAGTTGCCGTACGTCAAGGCGCTCCTCAGGTAGTCAACCCATTTTAATGAAAATAAATATTTACGTTGTCAATGTTCAGAAGCCTTTTAATTGCCAAATGACAACACGGATTTCACCATTGTGTCAATCATGCCATAACATCGATTTTCATGAAACTCGGACATGACATCTTAATTTCGACCAACCAGAAGCGTTGACTAAGCGGCTATTGTGTGTGGACTATATCCCATGTTTTGTTTCATTTTAGAGCGTGTCTTATACTTGGTTTTCATTTTGAGGTCCCAAATAGAACAAAAGCTCAAAATGTTTTAGCCAATCAGAGGCTATGAAAACATGTCAGCATCTCCAAAGCCACAAAAATAATACCTCAAAACATTAAGTACTAAACTTCGTTTTGGGAACATAAGAAATCCCACGAACAAAATATATAGCAAATAAGTTGCTTGATTCGACTAAAGCTGCCGGTAAAAATAACGGGTAACAAAGAGTGATAAGCATTAGAAATGATATATATTTTAAAATAGGTAAAAATGTTTTTCTTGGTCCTATTGATATTGATTTCGCCATAAAAAAAAAGACTTGGAACGAATCTAGATTGTCGATTTTCAGGATAAGGGCGGCATTTTAATACATCCTTTCTTTTGCTTCTATGCTAAATTTTATCAAATGATCAGTTGTCAATCAGACTCGTTTTGCGTTTACATGAAAATGTTGAGTAGTTGTAACAATAACGGTAATTGTAATGTTTTACTTGATAGACACCATAGACCATATCGGTGTGATTCATATCTACGCGTCTATTTCTTGAGTTTGAAACCGTTATTGACGCATAGCGTTAATTCAATACATGCTGGTAACTATTGCAGCTTAGAATCAATATTCAAGTGAACAATCGGTATACTTGTATGTATGTCTGCTAATTGCCTATAGAATCAAACCTATATATGGTTAGACTCGTATAGCTGAAGTCCTGGCAGAATTCCAGTTTCTGCTAACGTCCCCACTATTGACAAGTGCTAACGAACAAAGCAATGTGTCTGTTCCATTAGTTAGATTTCGGCTGAGATGAATAGGACATTCTTGAAAATCTGCAGTTGAAGCAAGACAAGCCCTGTGGTTGTTTGTAGTCAAAGTCCCAATTAGAGTAAAAACCGTAAAGCAACATCTGTTTTGTGACAGATCTGTGGTGCGTGTTGTGAGAACAGGCAGAACATGTCGATCGCCCCAGGAAAAAAACCCCAAACATAGTGACATCTGCCTGATCTGCTGCTGTGTGGGTATTTTTCTTCACAACAGGTTTAACAATGGTTTTGTAAAATGTCTATTGAAAAAGAATGGTGTCATGTCAATACGAACATGCAATCCCGTAAACGTGGTATTGAGTATAGAGCAAAACTACTAACGCGATTTCTAGGTATGGAGATTCTTTTTCTGGTCACATTAACAGCATATTAAACGGATTTTGTAACCAAAAACTAACATTTATTTTGAGTGTTGTTACTGGAAGCTTTTCTAGACCATAATCCTACACAGTAGCAAATTTAGATATTTTGTTTCATTTAATTTCTACCATCAATTTAGCATGCAAGTAGACGTAAGAACTGTACCTGCTGCCCCGATTGCATGATTGTAAAATGCGACTATATTCTGGATATTGTATTTTGATCCTTTTTCTAGCAACTTCGTTCTTTCTATTGTCTCGCCTGACAATGCCTTTTCTTTGGCCTTTAGTTATTAGGAAGGCTTTGGGTTCTGTCTCCTTGCCGAGACATACCAAAGTCTGCAAAATGGTAGTTTCTGCTCAAGCTCAGCGCCCAGGATTTTGGGACTGGGACGACAGGTTTACCCGTTGCCAGTATAATGTGACCGTGTGGGGTTGTCCTGCTTGGTGTCTTCGGCAGTATGTTTCAATGAGGCAGCACTATAAAGTCATTTCCGCGAACGTATCGCAGTCTTCCAAATCAGACAGACACACATACATTACAATCATGTATCTCACATACAGGGGAGGTCGTCCTTAAATGACCATAGCTGTTGACAGGACATTAACTAATAAAAAAACCAAACCAATCAACCAACAACATGCGTTACCCACCTGTATAACGTAGTCTTGATTTTTGGTATATAATTCTATAAGCGTTGCAAACTTTTCCGCGTCCTCTTCCATGTAAGTATTCAGTAACAAGTCAACATCACCCTGTGCATAAAATGTGTGAGTCTTAAATGGGGTTTGTGTGATTTGATTCGATTAGTCTAAACAGTTATGTCATGTTTTCTCGAAATAATGTCATTTGATATTCAAATAATGAGAAACTGGCCGCTGTTCTCCTAAATAAGGGAAAATCAGAGATGCTATAAATTTAATAAAATGTTTTTAACTAACTTTGTTTAGTTTCTGATTGGCAAACCTCATTTCATATAACACCCTACATCAGCTATACAAACGAAACATTCATAGTAGAAAGTTATTGGATCCTTCAGACCAAATCAATATCAGGAGGAAGAAGAAACGTTACGAGTCCCAAACTTATTAAGTATTTTTACAGTTAAATTATAGCCAAACGAACGCAGTAACAGAGCATATAAATATATAAAATAACTCAGATCAAAAGGAAACAAGAGGACTCAAAATAAGCATTATATAATTTTGGACACATTGTTTACTTTATAGAAGTACTCACCACACAGTCGAACATACAAAAGTACAGAAAATGAATCTAAACCAAGATAAGGATAATGACAGTGAATGATATATTATAATTAGAGCATTTTGGCTACGCAGATAAGTAAGACAGCGGCACAACTGTTATATAAAATGGAGCATCTCTACGTTTTCATCAATATGATTACTTATTGAAGCGTGATGAGAAACATTAGTGCATTGCATTTAATGGTCCATTAAACACTTTCATTGGATTGCATTCATATACAGCCTAACAGAGAGAGTTTGTAGAACAATATGTACTTTTCGAAACTTTTCACATCGACAATATCTTGAACTACAATCTGAAAGCTGTTTGTGCCTTAACCATCGTCACTTTTTCATTTTAAATTTTACGTGAGTGTACCAATGTATATATTTACATTTTTTTTACATGTTTCTTTTCCTGTTTGTCATTTTTACTTTTTCTTTGAACCTTTATGGCGTTGATAGGGCATTTAGAGTTCATAATTAACTAATATAATTATAGCGATATAATCTCAATTTGCAGACTGGAATATTATAATTTCAGTAATCGATAAAGTTATGAATTCGACGTTTCTTTGTAAACTAAACGAATTTGTGATCTCAACATATTACAAATGTGCATTTGTAGCGGAATAATTACAAACTTGACTTAATAACGTATAACGTAACACATTTATTGAGATATTATTATCTGTTGTAACCAATGAACAGTTTGTGTTTGATACACTGTTTCTGTATTAATATTTGATTGTCCATATGCAATTGGCATTTAACATAAACTATGATTATTGACAGTCAATTCATTTAAAGCCAACACATCATATATTTTAATGTCTCTTATAATCGATGGGCCGTTACACAATTAAGAATCAAAACTTTTTTTTAGCTCTCTTGTCCATAGTGCGGCGTTTGTCGTTCGTAGGTTCTTCCGTCCGGTGTCAACTTTACCCTTTAAGGTGACAAGGGTCAAATGGACTAAAATCATAAACGTCTTTTCTTAAAACCCAATATGCTTCAAGACCTCATATTGGGCAAAATTTATTCAAATGAATGACCTTGATCAGAATTCAAGATCACAAGATCAAATACGCTAAAATCTTCCTCCCAATAACTAAGAGGCCAACAGACTTATTTTTTGGACTGTACGTTGTTTGGGTGAAGTGCTACCAAGTTTGTTCATATGAATGTCCTTGGCATACATCCAGGGTCATAGGAGGCAATATGCTTATCTCTTTTAACGACTTCGCAATAACCAGTGTCACAGTGAGCTGACGTTTAGCCTGTAGGATGCTGGGATGAAGGTCTATCAAGTTTGTTCAAATGCAATACCTTGACCGACATTCAAGATCACAGAGGTAAAATGTGCTTTAACCTTTAAACAACTTCTCAATATCCATGAGACCCAGAGACCTGATACTGGAAGAGAAGTATGCTGCAATGAATGAATACAAGATTAATTTAAATTTATGCACCTTGCCTAATCTAATATTTCAATTAATCAGATGCGCGCCTGCAAGACCCACTTAATGTCAATTATTTTGTTCAAGTCTTATCTAAAACGAAGACCTTTAACGTTCTTGATTTGACGCATTATCAGGTCCTAGCAGGCTATCAAAAAGACGAATTAGGGGAAACTGCAATATCTATTACTGTTATCAATATATTGTCACAGCAAGAAAGGGACACATACGATATTCAATTACATACACAAGAGTATATTAAACACCGAGTGAAGAAAAGGATACAGAAAAGACTCCTTTGCTGGCTGCGGTGACGGTAAGTAGGACTGGCCTCTCTGATTCGTATAGGTTTTCGTTTAACGTCACACAGTTCAGAAGCATTGACTTCACTATCTGTTAATGAACAAGTATAACTTCAGTCTATACAGACAGCACATTTCACAGAACGTCAGTATACTAAAACACATTCCTAAAGAACACAAGTAAACATAAACAACGTTTTCCACAGGAACATGAGTCTCTTAAACAACACAATCAAAAAAAAAAAAAAAACAGCAGTCTCTTAAACAACACAATCCAAAAGAACAGCAGTCTCTTAAACAACATAATCCCAAAGAGCATCAGTCTATATGAACAGCACATTAAAAATAACACCAATCAACATAAACAACACATTCCCAAAGAACATAAGTTAACATAAACAACAATTCGCAGATAATACAATTCATATTGAAATCAGTGTACACAAATAAAACATAGCTAAATAACATCAGTTTTCATTCAAAACATTTGTAGAACATCTGATTTTATATTATTTTATTGGGAATCCTCTATCGATGTAAAGATGTTTGTTTCACGAAATCTTTCCTATATTTCATACTTAGATCAAGAAATGATTGATATTCTTTACCAAAAATTAGAATGTACAGAGCAAATGCATCAAAACTGATTTTTGGATTGAATTGTAGCTCTTCAATATGTATAATTTCACGATTTTTAGATGCTGCCATTGTGATATCAGGTTTGCAGTGAAAAACCCCACTAGTTTTCTCATTGCGAGCGCTGCAGGTGGTATAGAGTTTATATCCATAGGAAAGCAAAAAGCAAACGTGATGTCTGCTTTAGAAATGCTTCAAGGAAAACAGCTTTTCATTTATGCATCAATGATATATATATAGAGTGTGCCAATCAATATAAATAGACAAATTATCATACCTTCAAAACTGTGATATAGCTAAATTATTCATAACGCATTTTCTGTGAATTAAAATGTAAGAATGAAGCTAGTGTAGCGCTAATTTTTTTAAGGTTTTATTTGATATGTTGATGGCACCCAATACAAACAAGTCATTCTAATTTGAGATAAAGAAATTCTCGATTGGTTTAAATGGATCAAAACTAGTTTTCAATTTCTCAAGTAATCCCATGATGACGATTCCTGACGATAGAAATACCATGCTACTGACAGGATGTATGACAGTATAAATGATACAAGGTTATCAGTCATCTCTAGAGCGTCCTATTAAGGGAATTACTCGCACTTCGAGTACGCCTAACATATTAAGGCCGCACAATCAAGAGATTATAGGTGCAGCATTGCAACGACGCGAACAACGGACCATTTTGTAATTGCCGACGCACCAAGGAGTGTATAAAGAAGCACAATGTCGCACATTTCCCTCTAACTTCGCGATGAAATTGGCGTCAGAAAAAAACGATAACTATATGTTCTTTTCACTAACCTCGCGAAAAAATTGGCGTCAGAAATGTAGTCTGTAATCTGAATATGAACGGTAATCGAGTTTTGAGGAGTATAAGATGATTATAGGTTATAAATCCAAGATTGCGATCAATTGTAACATACATCTTTAAATCTTAAATGTTTTTTTTTGTATTTAACATCATATAATATGCATGTTATATGTGTTAGAAGCAAACGTGTAAATATTGGTAGTGTATTTATTGCGTTATTTTGTGTATGAAATTTAATCAATATCTATACGTATTTCTTTTCAATAAGTAATATCTGACACTCAATTTAGAAAGTGTTTATTAATTGACAAGTCTTAGTGTTGACTGTAGTAGTGCCTTCAAGTTAAACATAGGCGGAGGTCAGTAAACGCCAGGGAAATTGCGTGGTCAGTGATGAAAATAGCGAATATAAAAAATTATAAATGTATACGATCTGACATGTTGGCGTTGGTGGTCATGCTTTTCTTATACTGGCTAGCTGTCTGGATCAAGTAGCTTAGTTACGGTCAAATGTGTGACATCCGTTTCCTTATATTTCGAAATATTGTAATATGCCACGTTCGCATCTCTAGGGGAAGATAAAAAAAGTGTGCTACGTCTTAGTTGGCTAGACTTGGAAGAGAGTGTTTCAAGTCCGTATAGCTGTCCTTTTCTCGGGACCTTTAAACTTGTACACCTGTTGAAACCATGGCAACGACAAACGGTGAATAAACGTTTGTGGCGGAATACGAACCGGGCTTTGACTAATTAATAACCCTGTAGAGGTATGTACGTCCTTGATCACGAACAAGGCATATATCGCATAAGAACCGAAACGCACCTTTACTTGAGAAATTGTAAATGGAAACATAACAATGTGATTGTTGCTGGGTTTGGATGCTCGAACGGCCACTTAACCTACATGTCCCCCGTCACCAAAACTGTCTGATCAATAACATATTTACACGGAATGGTGACACCTGTCTCGATCATTCAGACAGAAGTGTTACCGGTCCAACGATGGCGTGTTTTACGACCTGCAGAAAGAGCTATTATCTAAATCCCTATTGGAGAACAAAGACAATTCGCAAAGATATCCATTAGGCTTGTGCACTTGAAAAGTACGTATTAATAATGAAATGCATTTGGAATTCGCTGTAGAATATGAGTCATTAAGGTTTGTTAATATAATCATCAACTAAGACAACGACTATTTCCAACAGAAGCGCCTTTGCTCTAGAGATTGTGTTACAAGATTCCACCCATTACAATTGTACATTTATTGTGTTTTGACGGCTTCTATTGACAATTCCTTTGCGTTTTCCTTCTTGAATATGCGAAGGCGTCATTATGGAATTCTCTAGTGTCTTTTTAGCATCGACGCCTTGCGTGTACCGTTTTGATTGGTAAATCCAATTTCTGAGAGCTTACTTTTTATAACTTTATTTTTTAGAGATATTCGAAAAACACGTATTTCCGGTAAATATTACATCTGCCAAGTACTGTATATTTCTGAGCGTTATTGACAAATCATGCCAAAGAATACATTGTTTGCTCGACAAAATAGATACGCATGCTTAAGATTATGCAGTTGATAACTTATGTTCGTTTTGAATGTTTGTAAATATTTGATTTTACAATGAAGGGACAAATCTTCTTTGTCTTCGCATCCCATCAAGACACATTGCCGTCAACGCGTATCAGAGGTGACATATTTGATGTTTATGACAACCTAAGGTGTTCTGCAGGAGAAAGGTTATGCGTTACTTTTTGAATAAATATCCGTTAAAAATGTAGCATTTAAAAACCAAATCATGAAATAACGTTCAAAGTATATATAACATAGACGAACCTTATCTTTCCGTCGCTGGCGCTTCCATCGAATGCCATACCCGTACAGCACAAACAACATGGGCAAGGAAAAGACGGGCAGTCGCACACCCAAGGCACCTGTAAAATAAAAAGTACAAAACTTAATGATAAAGAATTCAAACAACGAGGAAGGGACATGACAGCATTAGTCTCCCCTCCCCTACTAAAATATAAATACAAAACGGTTTACCTGTTTATGGGAGTGTGTTGAATATATGTTCTTTTAATTCGTAACAAGCACGTTCCTAAATTCATTAAGAACATATTTATATATAAGGAAGGTATGAATGCATTCATAAATAAAAATGAATCACAATTCACAGTTCACAATATAGCATGGCTTTGCTATCACTCTGCGAATGAACACCGCACATAAATATATAAACTAATTGAATGAAATGTAGCCATGATTTCATATGACATTTTGTTAAATATTGCATACATTGCGAAATAGCAATGCACCCTAGCTAGGGAAAACGAGTACTGATGTCCTATCTAAACGATATTGTGATAACGAATTACATCTGCTGTTCTCGTTCGGTAGAAACTCCAATTAAGTCATGGTAGGTGTAGATATTTATCAAGCACTATGAGGCTGCTGATAATTGATTGTCGTAATTGTACAGTACACGAGACATCAGCGAACAGTCATAAACACTAAAAACCAAGGAAGAATGTACATCGCAACAAATATTATCAAAATACGATACCAAGTCTGAACTGTGGAAAACATAATTAGACGTGCAACTCCTGACTTTGTAGGCTTGACTTCGCGTTTTAACAAAATGAGCAATTCTGACTATAATCCGCTAGCTCTACTACATTACAGCGGATATACAATCAGAATCGTTGGGACATAGACATTTTGTGAAAGAAACATTCACTACACGTCTTTAAATAAATCTTCTTTTTGCTATAGAGTAAAATTTGACCTTAATCTGCTCGAAACTAACTGGTTAACGCTTACATATATCAAAAAAAGGGAAGTAACTTTATTTTAAGACTTGTTCTGCACGTAACCTTGAAACGTATCAAGGTAATATAACTGTGTTGTCGCATTAGAATATGCATAAGCCGTGACGACAAGATACACTTACTTTGTTTTGATTCATCTCTGAGGAATATAAGTACAAAAATAAATGTAGCAAGCCACATTCCCACTGCCACGAGAAGGATGAGGATTGGTCGGAGGGAGAAGAGAAAGCTAAACGTTTTGTCTTCATTGATTGGACCGGTTAATGTCTGTAGAATGTTGATGAATTCTCCATAGCTCATCTGTAACAAATACAGTGTTAACTAGTTTATCATTGTCTTCAACAATAATGAGTAGCGTAATTATGCAATTAACTGTTGTATTGGCACAAAGAAAAGTAAAAAGTAAACTATGCTCACTTCATCAAAAACATAGTTTTTTAGTGTACAATATGATACATAATTTTAAAAATGTATAATAGTGTAGGTGATGAATGGATTTGAGTGATGCGGGCTTGGATCCTCATTTGTTATTTATGTAAATGTCATATTTTGGTATTGTGGGAAATACATATTCAATTCAAAGTAATTTAGGCCCAGTTATCTAGATACGTTAAAAACATCTTTCTGACACAATTGATATATATGCTTCTCTCTTACAAAAATAACATATGAAGCGGTGCTTCATTTTGCCAAACCTAATAATGTACTTTTTTAACGCTCTTCGATTGAAGTTTGCCCAAACGATTATTTCAACTAATTCACAACTACTGTATAGGAAATATATTGTGGATGATTGTAATTTTTCGTGGTTTTACAAGTGTTGAATCAAAAAAGGATATCTATTCCACACTAATTGCAAGACAGACCATTTTCTAAGTAAAGATCGTCCCTTCAAAGTCTGTTACATAACCGAAATAAAAAACATCACATGATTTTGTTATTTTCACATAAGCATGGACGTCATCATGACATAGAGTTTTGAAACATTTGAAACGGTCAGCGAACCGGCAATTCAGTGCTCTAAAAGTTGTAACTAGATTTGTATCCCGATGAATAACATATAACCCCTGTGGGTGCTATAGTTGAGTAGGCTATAGCTCAGTGTAATCATATCAGTCAGTTGTGGATTGTATCAATCATAAGCCGGTGACGATTTTGAATAATGCTTCACGGTCATTTTTTTCTTATATGCATAACTACATGGCACGCAGATCATAAATGTTACTGCCGTTGAAACCTATCTGCGAACAATGAAAGTATAACACTATTGCGAACAATATCGATAGTACATTATCCAATACAAACAAATCGCGGCTTCAGAGATTAAAACGTTTCCTCATTGGACCGTTCGCTTGAAGTACATGGAGCTTCAAGGACACCGACTCGTTGTACATGTGTGTCCGGCTTTGTACAGGGGTTCCCAATGTAGGGAGCATTTGAAGTTACAATATCTGCTTAAATTACGATATCCGTGTGATTGTGTATAGCGATAATTGATTAGTTACTAGGAAACATCTTTCAGGTTAGAAAAAACAAAAACATGTTGTTGCTCATTCGAAAAAAAATAGACCAAGATGACAAATATTCGTGACTACAACCTTGCTTCGTCTTTATTAATTCGAGTACGCGTGCATGACAAACATTTTGTAAATAACACCGACGGCTAGCGAGCCTCTGCTAGATGTGATCATAGTGATTCGTGCCATGTTCGTATGAATGTGATTTCTAATTGAAATTATATATAAACACATAACAGCACTGGCCGTGAGGTCAATCGAACCTGAAGTTAAACGACGACACCGATGCCGATAAAGATCGTAGATTTAGTTGCACCAGCACTAGTACTAACGGTTGACCTGATCATGACGGTAACTGCAATCTGAACTCCTCTCAAAGACAAACAGGATATGATGTTGATATTATTGTTCCTCGGGGTATTCCAAATCCCGATTTCTGTCGTGATTTTGATCAATGTGGACATGCATGAATACAAAACCTGTGCTGAATTTATGTTTCATTTCCAAGTGTTGTCAACGTTTTAATACGAACTCCACCTACTCCAAGTACAGCCAATCACCGCCCTCGTATCACGAGTGGGATGCGGATTACTAGTTGTATCAGTACAACACTCGTTCAGGTAATGATGTACTTTTGTCGTCCACAAACAGGGTTCAACGGTAGTAAGTTTCAAGTACTTCAGTAGAAGTTGACCTTACAAGCCTAAACCAATCAGAAGTTGGTGGCCATTTTGAATAAGGCGATGGCCATTTTGAATAATGCATCTCGGTCTTTTTTCTATGCACAACTTCATGACATTTCCGAACAAGTCTCAATCAATCAGAAGCCGGGGGCCATTTTGAAACAAATGCATTATGGAAAAAAATAAAATAATCGGGTACACGACTACATGTTATACTGACCATGCATACAAAGTTTTGCTGTCATCGGAACAGTACTTTAATAAGAGTTGTACGGATAAGATTATGGGACGACAGACGGACAGACAGACAGGCCGATTCCAGTATACCGCCCCTAACTTCGTTACTGGGAGTATAAAAACACCATACTGATTCAGTTCACCGATACGACACGAGAAAGCACACAAGTAAGCAACGAAATCAAGCTTTCGTGATTTATTAAAGCTCATACATAAACAGTGTCTAATAGATCCCGTCATTATACCTATAGACATTGACAGGTCGATACTTTTGGAATTTGAAGTTCACCGAAACATATTTATTTATATAAAAATGTAAATGTAGGCGTGCATGCTCGTATATATATTGACTTGAAAAAAAGACGTTATCTGTCCATGTTGAAGTGAATGTTGTCAAGGAATGGGACCGGTTC
The DNA here is from genome assembly GCF_902652985.1 of Pecten maximus. NCBI lineage: Eukaryota > Metazoa > Mollusca > Bivalvia > Pectinida > Pectinidae > Pecten > Pecten maximus. Next base: position 32,528,096 of record NC_047018.1, read on the forward strand.
GCCCGTTGTCAGTACAATGTGACCCGATGGGATGATTGCTGAATATGCGCGAGTGCGGTAGTACTTTAAAGCCGACATCACTTCTGCGCTATCACAAGGAGGCAAATACGAACACATCACAGCCTCCCAAAAATCACACGCTCATCACACGAATACATCACAGCTTCCCAAAAATCACACGCTCATCACACGAATACATCACAGCTTCCCAAAAATCACACGCTTAGCACACGAATACATCACAGCTTCCCAAAAATCACACGCCTACCACACGAATACATCACAGTTTCCCAAAAATCACACGCTCACCACACGAATACATCACAGCTTCCCAAAAAATCACACGCTTACCACACGAATACATCACAGCTTCCCAAAAATCACACGCTTACCACACGAATACATCACAGCTTCCCAAAAATCACACGCTCATCACGTGAATACATCACAGCCTCCCAAAAATCACACACTCATCACACGAATACACCACAGCTTCCCAAAAATCTCACGCTCATCACACGAATACATTACAGCCTCCCAAAAATCACACGCTTACCACACGAATACATCACAGCTCCCAAAATCTCACGCTCATCACACGAAAACATCACAGCTTCCCAAAATATCACGCTCGTCACATGAACACATCGCAGCCTCCCAAAAATCACACGATCATCACACGAGTACATCTTGCACGCATGGGAAGGCCGTCCTTAAATGACCATAGATGTTGAAAGCAGGTTAAACAATGTTATACAAAGCCATTCCATTTTTGTATAGCCAGTCGAGATGACAACACTTCAAATTTTAATTTAATTTATAAGTCTTACTAAGAAACAAAATTCTAATCATTAGTCGTAACCGGGGTAACATTCATCGTGACTATGAAACATGACATGTTTGTACATTTGCATGTCCATAAATCAAGATATGGTTTTGAAAATGGACGTCTACTATGTTGTCTATATCATTTACTATATGAGTGATAGCAGACACAATATATACGTATTCAGTAAATAAAATAGATGTGGATGACATTTTAATGAAAAAACAACGAGTAATAAACCAATTAAATAATCAGGGGTTTCCGTGCTAATCTATAAATTTGTGCATATTTAGCTTTTGAGTTGGAATCATAGTTTCGTTATAATGTCGATTTTCTTTTTTGTTATTGTAGATGTGTATTGTTGTACATTTACCTATGAATTGATTTATTTAAAATATTAAACAGCAAGCAACAACCATTTGAAAATAACACTACAGAAACAGAAAAACGTAATACATTTTAATGAATATATATTGATATATATCGTTTTTAAATATGTTTTGTTTCTAGAAAAATGGAACATCAATAGATTAACGACATGTGTTCCGAAATGGTAAAAGACGCATTCTTCTTGTAAAGACATTGATATCATACTACATTGGTTTTTGTCAAATGTAATAGTTTAATATATGTCAAATAATGTAAAAAAAAGAAGTCAATGTTGCCTTTAGGAATTACCTTTAATGCAGAGCTTTAAGACCAAAACAAATTATCTACTAATTGAATACTTGATTAATAAACAAGTAAAAGTAGAAATAAAATTTCTTAACTGTCCCTTATATAGCTTGCCCAGACACATAAATACTGATGAGAAGAGAGCGGAAACCCTGCCAGACCTTATGACCTTCCTGTCTATAATGATTGTCAAAGATGGGCCTGGTGAAATGTATCTCTGCTTTAGTAGACCTGACATATATAGCCTTATCATGGATAAACTTACAGCTACCACCCGCCTGAAAAATACCGAACTGTATTATAGGAATCAAGAAATACGGCATAGACATAACCGTTTGAAACATTAAAGAAAAGAGATGTCTTTATCCTAGATTATTTATTGTTATAAAAATATGTAATTAATCACGTAGGGTAAGAAAGTCGACTTCTTAGGGATAAAATATTTGATATTTTGTATCAAATATAATTAATCTCTATCACAGATTGTTAAAATAAGTAACATCATACTTTCATTAGTTTGTTTATTGGGTTATATTTAAAATGTAAAGATTTATAGGAGAGGATATTTCGCCGAATTCAAAACTATCACAAACAGACGTAGGAAATGTTTAAAACCATCCACGTCAACAACAATCCGCGTGTATATGACCAGACGTAGGCTTATTTTTGTTGATATATGCGTCATCCTGATTTACGTAATTTGGTCGGAAACAGGAAAATGTCAACATCCTATTTCTGTCAGCGTTTTCCCGATTGCATTCCAATATCATAGCTACAGCATGTCCAAGGTTTTCTGCTGAATCCTGCCACTGATTGAGAATGGCTTGTTCAGCGTCTTAAAATGTATTTCCATGTTACTCATTTGTCATCCGGCCTGCCAAATTCCGTCTACGCTACGAAGGGAACGCTTTCAGCGCTGCCACCGGAATAATGTGTAGTGCGCAATCAGTTGTCATTTTCTGACGGCCCTAAACCATTTCTGATAGAAATTTGTTCAATCTATTTTTCATTGGCTTGAAATTCGTCGGAACCGATACATTATAAATCCCATTTAGTCCCCATAGAATAATGTCAGTCGTGGTGAATCAGTCCCAACCCAATATTTCTATTCCATTTTCTATTACTGTTGTTTTTATTGATACGATTGTCAGCTTTGACAATTCATGATCCTCCGCAGTGAACACCAATTAACAAAGTACCATAACGCATGCTTTTTTAAACTCATTTTGTTTGGTGTTGACAAGGTCACACAAGGAGACGAATAACTAGATGGACACAACGAAAAAAATAAATAGTAATAGTGATAAAATGATATAGATACTGCTTCAGGTTCACAACAACCAAATCTGATTGGTTCAATGTAAAGTAGCAAGAGGATTAGTTGATGAAAGGTAAACGTCACCTGTTTTATGGACGAAATTTAGATCTACGTAAAGTCACGATAATGTCACGTGGTACAAAATGAGAAGACACGAAAGTATTTTTACACTGTAATCCTATACTAGCCACCTCTTACTGAAACATCAATCCTACACTAGCCACCTCTTACTGAAACGTCAATCATATACAAGCCACCTCTTACTGAAACATCAATCCTACACTAGCCACCTCTTACTGAAACGTCAATCCTCAGTCCTATACTAGCCACCTCTTACTGAAACGTCAATCCTATACTAGCCACCTCTTACTGAAACGTCAATCCTATACTAGCCACCTCTTACTGAAATGTCAATCCTATACTAGCCACCTCTTACTGAAACATCAATCCTATACTAGCCGTCTCTTACTGAAACATCAGTCTTACATTAGCCGTCTCTTACTGAAACATCAGTCTTACACTAGCCACCTCTTACTGAAACATCAATCATACACTAGCCACCTCTTACTGAAACATCAGTCTTACACTAGCCACCTCTTACTGAAACATCAGTCCTACACTAGCCACCTCTTACTGAAACATCAATCCTACACTAGCCACCTCTTACTGAAACATCAATCCTACACTAGCCACCTCTTACTGAAACATCAATCCTACACTAGCCACCTCTTACTGAAACATCAATCCTATACTAGCCACCTCTTACTGAAACATCAGTCCTATACTAGCCACCTATTACTGAAACATCAATCCTACACTAGCCACCTCTTACTGAAACATCAATCCTATACTAGCCACTTCTTACTGATACATCAGTCCTATTCTAGCCACCTCTTACTGATTCATCAATCCTACACTAGCCACCTCTTACTAAAACATCAATCCTACACTAGCCACCTCTTACTGAAACATCAGTCTTACACTAGCCACCTCTTACTGAAACATCAATCCTACACTAGCCACCTCTTACTGAAACATCAATCCTACACTAGCCACCTCTTACTGAAACATCAATCCTACACTAGCCACCTCTTACTGAAACATCAGTCTTACACTAGCCACCTCTTACTGAAACGTCAATCCTACACTAGCCACCTCTTACTGAAACATCAGTCCTATACTAGCCACCTCTTACTGAAACGTCAATCCTAAACAAGCCACCTCTTTCTGAAACATCAGTCCTACACTAGCCACCTCTTACTGTAACATCAGATAATAATATAGTCTGTCCACGAATCTCGTGAGGGGAGCAATACATTTTAAATTCAATAATAAATCAGCAGTAATTAGCCGAAACCAATGCCATTATATTGTTTTTGCCAGTTCACGTTACTAGTGACATACAAACGTTATCTAATATAAACAAGTCTCCCCTGTCGTACAAGGTAATGCTATCCTGGGTGTCATTATATATTCCTTCGTAAGTTAACATTGTCTATCAGGAGGGGTAGTTTGACTGCATCGTCGCCTTGTTTCTAGATGCCGAGAATAACTACACTGGAGTGATTATTAGAGGAAATAACCACTGGCGCTTCTTGGTTAAGAGACATGCTCTTCATATATAGCTAACCATGTATACAAGTAATTTAAATTACAGGATATATCCGGGAGGGAAATGTAGCGAGATGGTCTAATGAAGCGGATAGTCGATAGACAATTTGCGTTGCACGATTTTGCAGTAAGAAGCAATCTAAACTACAACGACAAAATCATGGGAATGTTCATATATAATACAACATACTATTACGATTGTAACTAATTTTCGATATTACTATTTGTCTGTACTGTATAACTTAACATTGAACAATGCTTTGCGATATCGACAAAGCGTCATTTCCATTGTTTTCAATTGTTATCACCGCTCATGGTGTACTCACGCTGACTCCATGGCAACAAAGAGGAGTGGGTACGTCGTCATCGTCCCTGCAAACGAGTTGTGCCTTCCAGCGGCCAACCACATCTATCTGGACAGTGGCCAGAAGTTGTCCATTCTCTATGTCTAAATAATAAAGCAACACAGATTAGACTGTATACCATCATACAGCGGTGACAGTTTCTGTTACGTACTGTTGGTGATTTCCTTTCAAATAAAAAAAAAGATGCACTGTTGTTTATTTACACAATATTACAAAGCTGGATTGTACAAAAGACATCTTCCATTACATGTTATCCTAGTGTAATAAGTCACTAACCTAATGGTTTTGACCAGTTCATGAATTGGTGATGAATTCATTATTGCTATGTCATTCATTTTTGACAGAATAAGTCACCTATAATTGCCGGATGATAAGGAGAAAGTCACTTACTCGTAGGGGAATACAGAATGCAGCTCATCTCACTACTGAAAGACTCGGAACTCCTCGGCAGTCCCTCTACAACAAAAAAGTCATACAAATTACTATTTGGAAATTGAGTTAATAGGTGGTTCGATGTCGCGGTTGATATTATCCTTGTCTTTCCATAAAGATTTTATTTCCAAATCAGTTGTGAAGAGGTATTGAGTCACCTGCTACTTTTCCTCATATATACAGACCAACGTGTCCTCATACATACAGACCAACGTGTCTTCATACATACAGACTAACGTGTCTTCATACATACATACCAACGTGTCTTCATACATACAGACCAACGTGTCTTCATACATACATACCAACGTGTCTTCATACATACATTCCAACGTGTCTTCATACATACAGACCAACGTGTCTTCATACATACATACTAACGCGTCCTCATCGGACAGACCAACGTATCATCATACATACATACCAACGTGTCCTCATACATACAGACCAACGTGTCATCATACATACATACATACATACCAACGTGTCATCATACATACAGACCAACGTGTCATCATACATACAGACCAACGTGTCATCATACATACAGACCAACGTGTCATCATACATACAGACCAACGTGTCATCATACATACATACCAACGTGTCCTCATACATACATACCAACGTGTCCTCATACATACATACCAACGTGTCATCATACATACATACCAACGTGTCATCATACATACAGACCAACGTGTCCTCATACATGCATGCGTGTTATCATATATATAGACCACATGTGTGCTTCCATACAAGTCACCAGAAGTGATTTATATAAGTTGATGTAACTTATTTTTGATTTTTTTGTCGAAACTGAATCTAGCCAAGCATGAAAGATTTTACATCCAAAATACCAAAACGATCTTTTTTGTTTTATTTCTAGATCGAAAAAAACCCAAACTTTTAACAAAGTTGATTGTCGATGTCGTTTAATTAAAATTTTGCCTTGCTTTGCTGTCAACTTGAAAGTTTATATCAAAAAGACATTAAAATGTTTTATTCGTAACGAGGAAAAGATCCCCGCGATTCCGAACTGTATTCTAGCACTGCCGTTATACATAAACTTATCAAAATACAACATATACCTCTCTCTAGTTTGTTATCTATTACATCCTTCATACTTAATATCACCATGAGAAACCATCTTTCATTAAATTTTCACGTGACAACATAACACAATGAACCTTAGTTGCTTACAGAGCTGACATGATTTTCTAATTCTTATCGAGCTTCTTTAATCTACATTATGTACATCCATGCAGATGACGTCATTTCCTGTCTGTTTCATCAAATTTTCTGCTGCGACGGTTCCCTTTGGTATGCCTATGCTCGTAGTATGTTGAAGAGTTGTGTTTCGTATCGATATTTTGTAAGATTAATCCTGGTATTTTGAGAGTGATGATTTTTATTATTAATCTTTTATGATTTGTATGACGCACTTACGATAATACCTACCGCGATCTGGTGCTCCCTACTAATACTACCGACATGATCTCTGCATATACTCAACACTCGCTATTAACGGTTACGCGACTCACGTCAGCAACCATGGCGAACACTATCATTCCCATCAGTCAACAAAGAAAAGTTACGCTTAATCGAAAGAAGAAATTATATCCAGAAAGATAAATAGAACAAAACCTTATAGTTATTGTATACGTGTTCTTGCTAATATGTCGGCGTGGTATTTATACCATTCATTGTTCTTACACCAAACAAATGCGCACGAAAGTAGTATTAACTCGTAACTAGTTATACATTGATCATCCTTCAGTAGCACACGTAATAACAAACACACAGTAAAGGAAGCACCCGAGAGCAATTTATTTTAAACGGTTCATCGCTGTCGAAGGCAATGAACTTTGAAACGAATTGGTCTATTGAATTGCAATATGGATATATTCACCATGAGACAAATTAATTTAATACTTTTTATATGCATATATCCCTAATGTCTCTTTCTTACTTCTTTATTCAGCCAGAGGCTTGTCAGATGAATATTCCCCAAATGCATCACTCATACCTCTATCGCGCATTCTTATACACACAGGGATTCATCTATTTTAATACGTGTCCCATTTATATCACTAAATCATAAATTATGATAGACGCCATGACTGAATAAATGAATATCAAGACCTTCATGTTTTATTATGGAATGCATGGAAAAATGAAAACAGACAATTGTCCTAAATTAATATCTGATTTGATAGCCACTTGGTGTTGTGGAATATTCCACAGATAACATTTTGTTTAGAGACACATTCAACTGATATTATGAAAATTCAAGATAATATAATATATCATATCTAAATTAATGATACATCAAAAATGAAAGGTCGTCATTAAATGACATTACGTGTTGATCAGACGTTAAACAATACAAAATCACACCAAACGAATCATTAGTCAATATATATATAATATATATACAAAACAAAACATTGTGTAGTCTGCCAAATATACAAATAAACGGTATACATGTTAACTGCCTGTTACCTGCTGTAACATAAAATCAGATTCCTCTCTTCCCTTGTAAACGACCTTTATTATATATCGCTGTTGATACGACAATTGACATACCAATGTATCAAGATGATAGCTAATCTAATTGGAGGCGGTAACATATTCGTTAACTGTTTTAGTAAATCACATTTATCACCGGCGCAGTGATATAACGGAGTGGGCCTCATCGACACGGAGAAACACTCAGGCTTGTCCATGTCGGCGTAGAACGATTTATTAGTAACACGCTTTCTTACTTAATCCTGCTGGATGATGGTGGTGATAGTTAACTAGCTGTGTCCATTATGTCCGATTGAATATGGAGTACATATTACATTTTCTTATCAGGACTACCAAGACTGTCAACAGGTATATATCTCTATCGTAACAGCATACAATGACAGACAGTCGGCACGTAAGCTCAAATCGAGCTATAAAAGTACTAAATATAGTCAAGAGAATTACACATTTTGGATAAAAAATTGTTTCGCTATGACTAAGTTTATCGCCCCATTAACAGGCAGGGTCATTTTGAGGCGGGGTCTCCTTGTAGCAGTTGGTGACCACCTCATTAATACTTGTTTGTTTTTGTTTAACGTCCTATTAACAGCCAGGGTCATTTAAGGACGTGCCAGGTTTTGGAGGTGGAGGAAAGCCGGAGTACCCGGAGAAAAACCACCGGCCTACGGTCAGTACCTGGCAACTGCCCCACGTAGGTTTCGAACTCGCAACCCAGTGGTGGAGGGCTAGTGATAAAGTGTCAGGACACCTTAACCACTCGGCCACCGCGACCACCTCATTAATACAAACATACGGGAGGTCAGTCATATGCCATCCAGAGCAATTAGGGTAAAGTATGTTGCCCAAGGTTTGGTTTGGTTTTATTCGTTTAACGTCCTATCGACAAGGTCAAAGGACATAACCAAAACAACACAGAGAGAAATTATGGCGAAATAGAACAGACTTGGACATACGATACCAGTATACAGTCTACATGTTTAGGATGGTAATATCCACCCCATTTAACAAATAGATAGCATTAGATGCTGTGTAAGTATTAAAAGACGCCATCCCATAATGATAAAAGATATACCGTCCAAAGGGACAGGAACTTTGTACCCACTATATTGCATTGCCTATATCATTCATCATCGTTTTGTTTTATGTCTATATTATGATCCTTTAAGGGGGAAAAGATGGGAAGACTGTAATGAAACACTTAAAAATCACCAAAGACAGAGTAAACAAAATGTTCAAAAGGTAAAAAAGTATTTTTGACATGTAATTTTAAGGTTTTGTTTTAATTGAGTAATAGGACTGTACGGCGACCCGTACATTTTATAACACTAGGTTCCAACTCGTTTAAGGTATCAACACAAACTAGTAATTTGGACATAACGAACCCTTATAAATTACAGAAAGCCTAAATTTTACGTAATCGTTCTGATAATGTCTGTCGAAACAACATGTATATGGAGGTGTGCTGAGATCTTCAAATTCTGGGATTAGAGTAACACAGGGCTATATTAAAGCCGTACATGTGGTCTTCCGTACACGGAGCGCGCGTGTCACCCGTGGGTTGCATCACGCTATGCTTTAACAGGCTGTTATTAATGTTGGCGCTAAAGATTTTGTAAAATGCCTTAATATTGATGCTCTGCATGCAATACTCTCACATGTCATGTGCTCTGTGGCATGACTTGTAACACTACCCACGACATGGCTTCGTCAGTATCACATGGATGGTCTTGACGTTTTACGAATATTAGGTTTTCAGAAAATTGCTGAAGTTGAAAATGTCAATTATGAATGAATGACAAAAGCTTTATAAAAAAAAAAAAAAAAAAAAACCCACAGCGTTCGAGTTCGAATTTGGCAATCAATAAGAAAATTTAGAAAACACGTAATATTATGAATATGGAATACATGTTCAATATTTTATTGGCCAATGATAAAGAAAAAAAAAAAGAAAAAGAGTAAAAATAAAGAACAAAAAAACAAAAAAACTCAGATTGTGTTCGTTCTTGAGCAGGAAGTCAAATATATCAAGATTTAAAGAACATCTGTAATATAATAACGATCAATACTGTGACTTATTTCATTTTACATGTTTTTTATTTCGCGAAAAAATGTAGGTAGTTTTCATTGGGGAATGCTTGATAAAGCGACTGGAAGGGAGATATTTCTTAATAAGTAAGTAGTCATAATTTCTTGTTATCATCAAAACATTACATATTTCTGGCATTGTGAGGTTAATCGAAAACATAATTGATATTAATTTTCGAATTTGAATACAAATTCAACAGTGTACAAGTTTGTTTTGAAAATCTCAAACGTACTTACCACTCTTTAAATGGCGAACTAAACACCTGAAAAAATCACTCTCTCGAGCATCCAGAAATCCTAGATTCTGAAGTGGTTCTGGTATGGAACATTCCCTAAGTAAGACAGTGAGCATGCGTTGTCTGTATAGACTACATTGAGTCAAATTTTGAAGTACATCCTGGAATTCAAACCACGTTGACTTCACGTAATGCCTCGTGAGAACCACAACTACACGTTCGCTCAACATGGCAGCACAAAGTTCGTTTGGTAAAAACTTTGGTTGTGGCCCGTTGGAATTCCCGCCACTGTAGTAGCACCTGTAATTGTAAGGCTCTGATTGGAGCCTCGTTACGATATCGAAAACCCATGATTGATCCTCAGGAGAATGCGAAAAGAATACGTGATAACGGTATAAGTCCTGAAGGGGCGGAGCAGAGTAGATGACGTCCACTTCCAAACTCTCGGTATACGTGATAGAATCATCACACGTGTTGAGGTTCGAATATACGTCATTCTGGGATAATGACGTCAACGCATCTGTTTCGTCTTGTAGACTCAGCGAGTCATATTTGGATTCATTCTGCACAAGGGCCGCATGGTCTAAAAGTAACAACAAAAGTACGATTAATTTTATAAATGATGTCAAATAACAGATACATAGAAATCCAAATTACTACGTAAAGTTTGAAATATAAAAAATACATGCATAAATTTTTCTTCTTTTCCGATCGGAAGTAATATCGCAAAACGATTTACTGCAGAACATCGTCTTTTCAATATATAATATTATTAATTTTTTAACTGTACGTCAACACTTGACAGGTTATAAGGGCCAACAACTCGAGAGCATAAAACGAAATATCAAACAAAATATGTATAAATACACAATATGCTGGTACATACACAATACATTAAAAAAAAGATATATTGATTGTTTTCTGTGAAAAAGAAGACATTTATGTATAGGTTGCACAAGAACCCCTGATCTTCAAGGTGATCGCCTTTAGTCGCTTTCTACGATCATCATGCACTGGGTACAACGCTTAAAGGGTCGGAAATAACATAGAATGAATCTGGCAGTTAGGAAACTAAACTACTGCCGCAATAATTCAACATTTTATGTCGCTTCCGAGTCAATAACAGGTCACGAAATGAAAGAGAAAAAGTCAAATCATGAGAGGTGTCTCATATTCTCCTCTTATAACACGCTGTAAAACTTCATCTCCCTATGTCGTGTATGGCTGTCATTTCACAATAGACATTCAAACAAAAACTAATCAATCAAAACATTTAAACCAGTTGACGCCATGCCTGATTTTCACTTTAATTAATTTGCTTCAAAGGGAATTTCCATATAAAGCTGCAATAGAAAATGAAGCTTTTTTAGCTGTTGAGATATTTTATTTTTATTCATTTCCATTCTAACTTTACTTCTGGATTAATTATATGTTTTAGCTGTTGAGATCTTTTATTTTTATACATTTCCATTCTAACTTTACTTCTGAATTAATTATATGTATAAGTTTTATCTGTCTGTGCCGAAGGGATTACATATATAACAAGGAAACCTATATCGACTTACCCGAAAAAATGTTGTTCTGTTTCATCGGGTTTTGCATTTGTTTTTATGTTACAAGGCGACATTCACTTTTTTCTAACGAATTCTTAACATTTATGGATATGGAGTGTTGTTTTCGTTAGTCCCGTAAAAGGACCAGACAAGGACAGAATTGCCGTCACTTACTTGTATCTGTATGATTTAATCTTCCCTGTGACACGATAAGATCATTGAAGGCCATAACACGGTGAAACAGTGAAATGGTGGGCGACCAGGACAAGAATCGACAGGATATCAGATAAAAGCTGCAGACCATTTCAACGACCTCTTATGTCACACGATGGTTTCGTGTGATATATTTTCTCCTGTAGTTACAAAAGAGAGAAGCCCCAAAACACATAAAAATATTAATCTTCCTGTCCAGGAGTATCTATTGATTATCCATTGTCGATATGTACTCTCATGTCCATGATATAGTGTTGGATAATTATAACACTCTAAAGGACGTCATGTTGCTCAGGGTAAATGGTGGTAGATTCTCGGTTTGATTTGATTTGGTATTGTTTACTGCCAATAGAAAATCCAGTCATTCAGAACCATAAAACACCGGTACAAGACGCTTGTATTAGATACACATCAAGCTTCAGCTCAAATAGTTAAAGGTTCAGTTCTTAAGATCGTTCATATATCCGTGTATGCTATCTAATGGTTTATTATAGTTAATAATCAAATTCAAAGAAATTCAAGTCGATGTGTCGAGTTAGTATTCTTCAAAGGGATCGATATGAACCAATATACATTTTTGCATTAGAAATGTTCAAATTATTAAGATCTCCCCTCCTTCTCAGTAAGATATCTATTTCATAAAGTAAAATGAGCTGACACTTCTGGTGAAATGAGGGTATATAACTACTTCAAAATGAAGCTTATTTTAATATTCTCCAACACTTGATTTGTTAAGACAAGCACATTTAACCCATTACAGAAAAATACCAAATTGGCATTTTATACAAACTCTCCCAAATCAACCTCTTCAATACAGATGACATGCGTGTGGACAAGAGAGCATTCATTTTTTTGTAATTCCTTGATCATTCAATTTTGATTCATATGATAGATATATCTCGTACATTGTCGGTAATACTGCTTGATAAGAAGAAATGTTAAGCATGAGTTTTATTCATACAAAGTAAGATATGCATCAATTTTCAATGGCTCACGATTTACGTAACATTTTCGTCAAATTCTCATTCCTCAAAAGAGCATGCAGGTACATGTTATGGCAACATTGACATTCGATTGCATATATTGTGATGTCTCTAAACAGGTATGGATATGTTATAAACAGAATATTACATTCGTTAACATAAGATTTATGTCTTTTTGCACATTCTTTGTTCTATTTAGTTCAGAGATTCGGTGAAATGAAAGATGTCTGTTCCATATCGTCATATGAAAATAACAAAACAAGGAATATTCTCTGTGAGTAGGTTTTAAATCCTATGCCAATTATATCCACATTTTTGATATTAATATATAACAGGGGGAAAAAACTTTTTGGACAAAACATGCTAGAATAAACAATGAATCTAATTGTCTACTTTATTAGAATAACATAAACAACAACTTGCAGATACGAGAAACCGTTGCGTTGGCATTTTTGTAATCAGATTTTCCAGAATTCTCTGAACCATTACTCATTTTTAAGTCAATGTTTTGTAATTTGAAAATTTGCGTTTCATCTCTCCCTTCAGATTAATAAAAACCAAGGAATGATAAAACGGACAAATTCCAATTATTGTTTTTATTTTCCAGTGGAAAACAAAGTAGTGTTTAATTCAAATTTACTATCATGGGAATATATTGACAGAATTATAATTAAACTATTGTCACGACCGTGGATTTGAGGATTATTGGGTGGTAAGGGGATAAATTAACTTTTTTTGCAAGTGAAGTAACACGACGTAAGAACAATTTGGTATCTTATGCTGTAGTAATTAAAAGCATACAAATAAACACTCATAAACACCTGAACGAAGATTACTGCACACTCCAGGGAAATACAAGTTAACTTTTTCTGGATGCGAGTGGTCAGACAAAAGATGCCCTGATATATATTGCTATAGTAACACTTGTTGAAGGAGGGACGGGTCATATGCTTTGTTGAATAAATTCCCATGCTAAGATGATTGGTTTTGGAGAAGGGGTCTTATTTTTTTTTTTTTATTTTAGTATCTTCCCGTTCTTGTGTCCTAGTTTTCCATGTCCAATTTCCGATTTGTTTGCCTCTTAATACTATTTAATGTTATACTTTACATATACAATACAATAAGATGTACAACATCCGGGGAATCAATAGCAATTCCATCTTGCCACGATCTGATATACAAAAAAATAAGGTAGGAATCACGTTCATTATGTAAATTGTTCACGACATTGCGTCATGGCATTGTTATGTAACACCATTTTGTAATTGTCCTTTAGCATCACAACACAGTATATTGCTGTTGTACGATAACGTTACATACACGCAGGACCAGCAGGCGAGGTAGCCCACATCATCAATCTCCACTGCTGTTAAGATACAGCTATAAGATACCGTTATTTCCCAAGGGATCCAGCATTGTGTCTCATCTTCTCTCCATCGTGTTTCAATATATAAGTACGAGCATGTTGGTATCCTCTAGGCTAGAATATTTCTCAGCGTGTCAAGTATTTTTTATACTTTGTTGTTATTTATCCGTGTTCTGGTGTGGCTTTCCCATAGTAGCACGTAGCCTTTTGTGTTCCCGAAATGCCTGGTCACAGTAAGAAGATATCATGGTTTTGACGTTTCACTGTTAAATGTCCGATAACATCTATCATAATTTAAAAACGGCCTTCAAATACATGTCAAGTGAGTTTATTTGTTGAATGTGTGTGTTTTAGGAGTTTGCATTCTGATAGTTCTGCGGAACTGATGTTAACTTTGCAGGAGTAACTTTTAATTGTGGAGCATAGAGCTTACAATTGTGTTGGAGGTCTGAGCACTTGTTCTAGAAATATTGTAAAGGGTCAAAGTGGTTGGGCCTATTACATAAAAAATATTTTTAGTGGCGGGTAGAGTGAAATTCAATTCAATTGGACACTGCGGCTGAACAATGGATCAAATTAGCAATGACCATCCAAAAATTGAAATTCGAGATTGAAATGTTATTTCGAATTTACCTCATTAAAGTCCATCGTATGATGACGATTCTTTTTCAAATTTTAAACAAACAAATCTATAACTTATTTGCTTACACGATAAAAAGTCTAAATCACTATAAGAAAAAAATGTTCTTACTCACAATGAAAACATTTGTCGTTTACCAAACTAAAACCTATGTTATAGAGAAATAATGGAGAAATTTGACACAAACAGAAGAAATTACAGAAAGAAAGAGTAGACAGAAACGACATCACCATAATTAGTATTGTTAACGGGATAGCAGATCATTTACAAGAAACCAACCCCGATCCTAAAGGGCACTCACAATGAGTCGCCTCTAACACATGCAGTAAGATACAGCGGACACTTTTCACCCATTCCGAAACGGATCGGAGAAGAGGAAGCAAGTGAGCTTTTTCTTATCAAGACGTTTTGATTTTACTGATTAAGACAAAACAGCATTTACAGCGGATCCTTAAACAGAAGAACAATGCTTTATAAGAAAACATTTCAATCGTTTTTTAACCAGACAAAAAACAAAATGTATTTTCCTTATTTGGACCAAAGGAGGGCTACGTATGTCAATGTAATTAAACAACATAAAAAGGAAAGAAAGAAAAAAAACTTTTATGTGAAAAATTACGTTAAGAATCGATGAATTAGAGTGAAAATGTATCGGTTTGCCAACGAAGGAAAGCAGAGAACAGAAACATAACGACCAAATGGAGATATTGATGAATTCAGCCTAGAAGGTTGGTATTTAGAATGAGTGCAGTCCTACATCGTGTAAAACACTTTTTTCAACAATAAAGAAATATATTTTCATTGCCGCGTAACGCTAAGATGAATTTACCATTGTTCTGGTATAGTTATAAATGATAATAAAAGTATTCATATGAATCGTACTGCATACACCAGTTTACATGTTTAATTGGTGGTTTATACATACACAAATAGGGTTGGTTGGTTTATTTTCTTTAACGTCCTATTAACAGCTAAGGTCATTTTAGGACGGCCTCCCGCGTGTGGTGAGTGCGTATGTGTGTTTTGGGAGGCTGCGGTATGCTCATGTTAAGTCTCCTTGGGTAGTTCGGAACTTTTGCCGATTTATAGTGTTACCCCACTGAAGCATACTGCCGAAGACACAAATATGGATTACATATTATTAACCAGAACCGCAATTCTAACTCTAAACAGAAAACCTCTTTCGCAAATTTTAATGAACGAAAGTTTTTAACGAAACTATTAAAAAAGCTAAAGGTTGTTAAAATCTGGTGTTCCGGAAGGGTATGACTAGTTTAGAGACTGTTTTGATTCAAACGGTGCAATTATGATGAAATCGTTGGCCTATATGATTATACTATATGCTTATATAGTAATATTGCCTTCTGCATAATCGAATGTCTTGGGCTTAGACATCGTCGGATACCCACGGCTGATTGAACTACGCTATGCTACACTTAGCACCCGTGGGTCAACTCATTATCGGAATTTCAGTCAATCATATTGAAACACTTACTTTATAAAAGCTGCATATCAACAACTGTTGTGAGCGTATCTCGAATATTTAATATCAACAGATTTAATCCATTTTAGCAGAATATTATTGATATAATTTTGTCTGACACAGATGAAGAACTTCGTGAACGCCGCCAAGCTGTTGTTCGTGTTGTAAGCTAACTGACGTACAAATTCCATGCTACGCACACCTGGACCGTTCTTAATCTGAAAGAGTTTTGTTGAATGGTTTCTAATTATAGAGTGACGTCATTAAAACGAGGATTTTCTACTGACTTGACCAACGGGTGATACGTGTAGTGTAGCGTTGTGCAATCAACCGTGGGTGTCCGACGATACAGCTTAGAGGACATCGGAGAAAAAGATAATATGTTGTACTCACCCTAGATTAGTAATAGTGATATTGCTTTTATTAAAGTATTCAATAACAAAGATGAATCCGACGCGACACACATTAAGATAAACACTCGGATCAAATCATTATACATTGTATAGACAAATATACGAATTTTTGATAGTATTTGTTTAAACGAAAACTCTTTGTAATTAATAAACTATGACTTTAGTGTAATGGTAGTCACCTGTATTTTTCAATAAATAAATGGCATTCATATTAAAACAATCACGACGGAAACAATGTGTTGTACTAGACAGAGAATGAGAAATTGCTGTTATCATTTAAATGTCTTGTACTCTAATCTACAGCCCTATAAACAGACATTTTCCCTCTTTGTAGTGGAGGAACGCCGATGCCGAAAGCAAACGTATCTGATGATTTCATGGCCAACTTGCATTAGCAGTGACATTGAGACTTGAACATTTGGTGAATTATGTATTTTGATGGTGCTTCAAAATCACTTGATGGTACAATTAACACGAAACATAGTCCTGTCTGACAATAAGATTCTCCAAAAAAGATACGAAGGTAGTGTATCAGGAGGAAATACTCGATATTGGCGTTCGTGAAAGGATGCACAGAATTCTCGTTAATGAGTAGTAAAGATTTACGATCCGAACTGACTCTATTCCTAGTATCCGGCTTTGGTTCCGGTAATTACAGTATATTATCCACTTACACCTTGATCTGAGTCAGCAATGCGCTTTGATGGTAAGACTCGTCTGATGGTCTCGGACAATACATCAATATATCTCACTTCGTGGAAGGAGACAATGTGACAGACAACTTATTAGTTGCTTTTATGACAATCTAAGATGCCGTGTTTCAGTTTTAGCATTATAGCCACTGTATCGGTACAATAAACTATAATATATCATTTTATTACTGTCTCTACAAAACATACATCAATCTCCCGTTACTCAAGTTATGTGTATTCTTAACATGACGGCAAGATAACGCCATATACTATGAAAATATGTTTCTTTCTGTGTACATTATTCAAAGTGATGACCGTTTGCTAAGCAGTGGTGGTTATATTACATAGACAATATTCTTTTCTGGCATGAAAAAGAACCATAGAAGTGGGTTAAAACACAGAAATATCGAAAAGAGAAAAACATCAATGAATTAAGAACATGTAAAAATTACAGAAATGTGCGTTTGTTACTTTTTACTGATTTCTTCTTCCATCTTGAATGTTTAGCATTTGACTTCTTAGTCAACTTCGTGTATGAAACAGCCATATTTGACAAGCAGCATCAGCCATAGGAATTCTGCTTTGAGTATTGTTCATACAAAGTTTTTATGTACCAAGTTCATCTATAGCGGTGACAGCTTCATACACTGACTGTAAAGATAATTAAATTGATTTATATTAATGAATGTTGTACACATGGCAGTTTCCATATAAAGATTTACAACACACGTTTCAGCAGTTAATGACCCAGGTATAGATTCCCCTACAATAAACAGCTTTTATAATGATTTGACATTTACAACACAAAAACAAAGTAAAAATATAGATTTGAAACAAAAGACGAAGATATAATGCTTATTGGATGTGTTCGTCCATATTTGAGTTTATTGACTGAGACACAAAATCCGCATGTACAAACTGCATCTCATCCAATATGGTACACTATGTGGGAGTGTCTGTATATATATATATATATAGCAGTATGACAATCCACGATACTATGATAAGCGTCGCCTCGAGATTGGGAGATCTAAAAAAGATGTTGTTTGTTGTAATCTTACTGTTCTTGTTGTTTGTAACAAATGCTTGATAGCTTGCGTGAAATAGGTTAAAGTGTAAGCATTTAAGATGTTTACCTTTCCCGCTACCAATGAGGTATTTTATATCAAGAATCTACACAATGTGTGTAAGTTTTTGTTCTTGTGTGTTGTTAATGTATTTTATTTATGTATAACTCCTATATCAACATATTCCACAGACAAATACCGACTGGTGTGTTTCATACAACCGTCTGCTTGGCAGAATCCATAATATCCTTTGAATTAAACACAAATACATATTAACCTTGCCTTGAATATGAGCTGTCTGGGAAGAGGAAATGAAGACTTTAAATGTTTTATAGCTTCTTACCATCTGAACAATATAATGGTTCCTGCAAAATTTCGGAAAGGAAACATTAGCACATGTAGTAGATTGCATTTAATAATTCTGTCTGATAGGGGTAGGCAAACCCGAACACAGTTCCATGATTAACATCAGAGTATTTTCCTGCCATACGCAAGATAATAAAAAGCAGTCAACAGGATGTAGGTGAGTCAGTGTCAAAAGAGGACGGGTGTCAGGGAGACGTCAACGGTGATATACAAAAATAGGGGAGTGGAAGAGGAGGTGGGGAGGGCGAGAAGAAAGAAAGGGAAACGCATATCAATGTAAACCCCTAGTGTTGCAAAAGGCGAAGCTTATAATTTAGGTATCAATAGAATAAACATACATCTCAATTGTACAGGGGAAGAAAGAAAGATTGGGAGTATCCAAAGACAAAATGAAATAGGGTCGACAGGTCTTGTTATAGGGTTCTCACGTGACCCCTTATAGGGTTCTCACGTGACCCCCAACTAATGACGACACCAGAAAAACTCCAATCATATAGATAGTCTTGCCTCATCAACATTTCTACAAGGATCAACATACAGTGGACCAGTTTATCAGTTACAGTCATGACTCATTTAAACCTTTTCTACAGAAGCTCAAAAAAAGACAATGATTAAAGATGACTCTTTATTCCTAAATCGGACCATTCATTTTGAAAAGGTTTCAAGTTCAAAGAAATCAAAAACTTCTGGTAATAAAAGCACCTTACATTTATGTAGTTGTGTTACAAAACTATGAAATATACTATTTTGTAGAGCGTCAATCGATTTTTGCTGAAACCAAAAGTGTCACAATAGTATAAAACCTTTAAATCATTGAATATAGATGAACGACCTACTTTTATCACCAGTACAAATACAACATCTGTATATTACTAGATAGAACGTCGTTGTAAATGGAATACGTTTTATATGAAAACAAGAGGCCAAATGTGCCTTATCGCTCACCTGCTTCTAGAGCAACTTTGATGTTGATCTAGGTCATGTATGTAGATGCAAACCTGATTACCACTAAATTTACATGTAAATAAATGTTGTAGTCCTGCATTCAAGCATACTTTTGGCCAATTACCAGGTTTTGTAGTCTTCTTGCTATCAAAAAATTATTGTTAAATTTTTTTAACATATTTGACTTCTGTCGCCTTGAATGAAGATCAAAGTCATTCATTTGAACAAACCTGGTAGCCCTTCATCTAGCATGCTACAGACTCATTTTTTTCAGGTAACTGGGTTTCGTGGTTATTGAAAATATTTCTTTCTATTTGACCCCGTGATCCTGAATTTGTGTCATAGTCATTCATTTGAACAAACTTGGTAGCCCCTTTCCCCAGCATGGTACAGGTCAAATATCAAGTAACTGGGCCTCAATGTTATTGAGAGGAAGTCGTTTTTAAGATTTTATCCTATTTGACCACTGTGATCTTGAATATAGGTCAGGGTTATTCAGTTGAACAAACTTGGAAGCCCTTAACCCAAGCATGCAACAGAACGAATAGCAGGTCTGTGTGTCTCACAGTTATTGACAAAAAGTATTTATAATGACTTTAAAACAGCTGTCTTCCTCATAAAATATAAAAATACCATTGTCATGTGTGTGAGGAAACATCAATACATTCCCTATAGATGTAAACAGGGTGTAATAATATACATTATACATGCATTAAATACAAACCATTACTAGGTAACTCGATCTGTCGTTGATATTTATCTCGTACAAATCTTGCATGTATTCAAACTGCGACAAGTATGCGAAATATAATGCAACAATCCCATCAAGATTTTATATTTGGTGTTAGATTAACCCGTGTGTTTAATATAAACCTCCAAACAAATCAACACTCGGAACCAGTGTTTCCTACAAACCTCCATACAAACGAATACTCGAAACCCGTGTATTCTTACAAACCTCCAAACAAATTAATACTCTAAATTTCTTAAATAAATTAATACTGTAAACCTGTGTTTCTTTCAAACCTACAAACTAATTAATAGCCTTCCGTGTTTAGTGTTTCTCGTCCAGAGGAGAAGCTTAATTAAGATATTGAATAAACATTTGAATGAAATGTTAAATGCTGCAAGGTATTTTTTTCTGTGCAAGTCATGCCTAACCAAGCTGTTGCCGCATTACCGGAAGTACAATCTGGTACTAGTCACGTGTCTACAGACCGTTAGTGATGTCAAAAAATTAACGCTCTTTAGTCACGTATTGATGTTACATATTGACTGAGAATATATATACTAAAGATATCTCTGTGTCAAAGTCTCGGTAGCGTGAAACATAAGTATTTTTCATATATCACACCGACTATATATCTAAAATGGGACTTTCATTTCGACTTAGTAAGAATATTCTTAGAACTGTCTGACAGAAAATCCTCGAGAAAAACAACTGTGCAAAATAAGAATTCTTCGTTTGAACTCGGTACGCCAGTCCTAATTTGAAACACAACTCATTAAGGATTAAAAAATACACTCCATCTCTTAGTCTTCTAAACATTGATTGCAATGATATCAAAGAAATTAAACATCGCTATCTACAGTTGCGTGTTTGGAGAGATGGACAAATCAATGTTCTCTTACTAATTAAGTATCATTCGAGGAGACATAAGGGTTTAGAGCACGCTGAGCTCTAAAATGAGGACAAATGTTGAAATGTATCCATAATTATCATAACGAGGGCATTAATCTCTACAAAGGTAGAAATGAATGATGAAATAGCAGGTTTACGTCAATACTACCTTGTTTTATTATTACTAATGAGTATTTACTAAGTGTCATTCCTGTTTTGTTCACGTGTTGATATTTGAAGGGGCCTCACAGGAAATATGTCATATGTATAGATTAGCGCCCTGGTGGAGTTTCACATTAAAATCTATTTTACATTCTTTGGTTTCCACTTAAACATAAACACGTGGATAATGATGGATAATAACACATAAAACCCTATTCCAAGATTTGATTCAACGATGTCGCCATACATTTGACTTTTTATGTGAGTGATCTTTATTTAATACGTATATCATCCTTATCTTAATATGATTCGGTTACGACGTATATACGCATTTTCATTGGTATATTACATATAATTCGTTAGTATACAGAAAACACGATGTAACATAAATAGTATTCTTACCACATATTGACCGTTACTTATCCGGCTAAAGTGGCTCTTTTAAAGGACATATCCCCTTTATAGGGATTTCCGTGAGAGTTGTCGACTACTGACAGTAACATTAACAACACAAGGTATCGAGAGGTCAGGTTGATAAAGACCACAAGGAAGGTCTTTGGCTGACATCATGAACACATTTGGAAATATTCTACATATTTGTGCGATTTGAAGTCAGACGTATTTGATGTATGTTGCTATGCCAAGTGGTGTCGTTATGACCATACTAACTCTTATTCTAGCCTAACCTAACTTCGACCTAGATTCACATGAAGGGTGATTCTTAACCCAACTTCAACCTAGATTCACATGAAGGTTGATTCCTAACCTTACTTCGACCTAGATTCACATGGCGGGTGATTCCTAACCTAACTTCGACCTACATTCACATGGATGGTGATTCCTAACCTAACTACGACCTAGATTCACATGGAGGGTGATTCCTAACCTAACTACGACCTAGATTCACATGGCGGGTGGTCCCTAACCTAACTACGACCTAGATTCACATGGAGGGTGATTCCTAACCTAACTCCGACCTAGATTCACATGGAGGGTGATTTCTAGCCTAACTTCGACCTAGATTCACATGGAGGGTGATTCCTAACCTAACTACGACCTAGATTCACATGGAGGGTGATTCCTAACCTAACTTCGACCTAGATTCACATGGAGGGTGATTTCTAACCTAACTTTGACCTAGATTCACATGGATGGTAATTCCTAACCTAACTTCGACCTAGATTCACATAGAGGATGATTACTCTTTCGGAACATCTGGTCCTTTTTCAGTTGTCTTGACAGGTTCGCCCTTGGTGGGATGTCCCGTTGGGTGTCTTGGGCTTTATGCTTTAGGGAGGTAGCACAAAGAGATAAAAACAAACAACGCAGCCTCCCAAAATACACACTAACTCACTAACGGGTGCATGTTGGGTACAGGGGAGGCCGTTTTTAGATGTTGTTAGGACGTTAAACAATGTTAAATCTAAACCTAAACCATGCAAATATATATCTTCACCCCCCGATTAATTGATTTGAGTTTGAATTATCTATTCAATTATAGTGAATACTACTCCAGTATTTTCACTTGTAGATTTGTTGAAGCAAATAATCCAGCAAGGCTTGCTCAATCCTCCTGGAAGGAGACTTATGTATAATATGTGTTCCGGAATCAAATATGCGTAAAGCATTTCGATAACAAAATGCATCTCACATACCGAGCGGTCGATTAATTAAGTAAACCTTCTGTGTTTGGAAAGTGTATTTCAATCAATACTCTCGCTAGAGAATCATACTCCCCATCACTCATGTCAGACATGGCACAATTTTGGGGAAAAGGCAAAAAAAACTTATTTTCCGGTGTTTTTTTCTGACTACGCTTGTACAAAAACAATGAAAACGTGAAATGAAATATTCGATATCCCATGACGACTTAGTCTTTACAACATGTAGGACCAAAGGTCGAATATCCATCAAAATCACTCGAAGAGCATCCCTCCTCAACGTTAGCGTGATTTTAATTAATAATGACGAACTCTAGCGTTATAAAATTATGTTTGGTTTTTACGTAGTTGTCGAGTGGCGTCTTATTCAGTTCCTCTTGGAACTACTGTTGGACGCATAATATTAAAGATGGCAAGGAACGAAATGTTGTAGATAATATGCCGATACTCTGGCCTTGATAAATTTAACAATTAAACGCTTGTTAGAATGTACTTATTGTCATATTGCTGACATTAAAATAGAATGGCATTAGTGCGCCATAACTGTTTATCTATCATCAAGATTGCATTAACATTGACAATAAATCCAATCTAACACTTGTTATAATGGCATTTATCTGTATCTCTGTCTTTCTTTAATAAATATGTGCTTTATTTTCACCCGTTTCCCGGTATGTTCATACTCTATGAAAGAACGGCGTCTTTAAATCAAATTTATTTCTGTGATTGATTCGCAAGTAACCTGACACACGATGCAAAGCCTTGTCGTGAAGGTGATCAAGATGCCGCCGAAAGATGTCATAGCAACGCAATTAATCTTAATCATAATCCTCTCCGCCTTTGTTTCATCCGAAGCGCATTGCGTTGGTCCAAATGACGTAACAATCACGTCATATGATCTAGACTGCATTTATGTCCCTGCGGCGCCAAATGTAAATATTCATGCGAAATAAGTTTGTCGTGGTAAAACACGGAAATATAATTCAGTGACAAAGCAGCAACTGTAATCAACGAAAAACGAGTACACGGTTGCATGTAATAACATTTCTCACTCTCGCGCGCGAATGCCGTCTCGTCCAACACAAACTGTTGTCTCAATCCTACAATTGTCATTACATATAAAGGCCTCTACTGCCTACGTACGGATCTCAAATAGTCGACGACATGAATATTGATGGGGACGAAATGAGCAATGCAGTGCATATGACATAGTTGAAAGCATTTGAGACTGCCTATCGATACAGAAAAAGATAGAAACGTGATAGGTCGTACATAACATTAGACTCAATGCCTTGAGTGAAAAAAACATACGCTAGATTACAGACAAAAAACAAAGTGCTTGGGCGCTTGTGAAATATCGTTTCTCCATCGTGTCCAAACATGCAAGATGAGAGAAAATATATACCATATGTTTGGTCGCACATAGCATAGTAGAATCTCTGTCTCGAGTTCAAAACATGGCGTATTTACGACAAACAACAACCTGCTGTGTTGAATGCAAAAGAAGAAGAATTCTCTCTAATCCAAAACATGGTAGATTACTGATACTGATAGGTGTGATTGTAGCATCGCTTGATTTTGAGTCCATAAAGAAATGCTGTGTACAAACATCCGAACTTGGGGGTCATTGACACCTAATACAATTCAACTCGTACAGAATTTAAACAATGTCGGCAAGTACAACTTCCCATTGAAATAGAAAATACAAATCGAAGGAAATATTTTTAACACCGCGAATTGTTGTAATCACATTGTGCCAGTCTGACAGAATTTGTAGAAGGGTGGAATTGTCAGTCTTAAAATAGCCATCGGCGGAATGGGAATTTTAATCTAATGCTTAATGAACATGTTGTGTTTGATTTTTCCATGGTGAAATTCCAAAGCATTTTCCTTGATCCAAAAGTACATGCTGCACACGACATAACAAATCACGTGACACACATCACCAATTCTAAAGACGCGTGCATTTTCATCATAAACGTATTAATAATACATGACGGTTACTGCTGTTTAATCAAGGTCTAATAATCTCATATCATGTATATAAAGTTGCAAATTTGATTAATGTGTACGATATATGTATGTGATGCCGTCCTTAAATAAACTTCGCGGTTGACGTTAAACATTACTAAACCAAAACAAAGCAAAACAACCTACACAACATGGACTAAAATTTAGTGCATTTCATTGATATAATATCGACAACTTAACGTACAGACGACTAGTGTCCCTAGCATCACAGACGAATCTTAGAAAGGCAACTATATTATGTATGTTTATCGTTCTTAATCGGTATTGATATTATACAATTTAATTGAAAGAAAGCATTCACTTTATAATTTCTTTTGACTTGGCTAGTAAGGTTTGCTGGTTGACATTAGTTCCGAAATGTTTGTAACACTGTATTCTACGTCTGTGACAACAATAGGAAATATCGACATAATATCGATGGTTTTATTTTGTTTTATTTAACATCCTACCAGCAACTATGGTCAGATGCGAGATGCATACGTGTAGTCTATGTAAGGCTGAGGCTGCGATATGTCCATGTCTGTCTATTTGAATATGATGTTGACTTTATAGTACGAAGCAATAACTCAAACTGAAATCGACTAAACGAGTTTAAATACAAACAATACTATCTATCAAAATGGAGACTCTTGAAAAAAAGCACAAGGTTAATACGACCATGTGCTCCGGAAAAATAAGCGTCTTCTGCTTCATCGATGACACTGGCAATACAGATCTAGATCAAACCTTGGTTAAGTCACAATCTAAAATAAGAGTTAGAGTGGTGACAAAAGAATCACTGGGCACATCAACAAGCATCAAACGCGTTTGCCTTCATATCACATAGGGAAATATAATATTTCTAAATGAGATAGTGATTTGCACAATAAAACCTTTTTATGGCCTTCATCGACCTGCATCTCTGGAAACCTTGTTTTGTTACTTTTCTCTGTCATTATTATAGTCGACATCTTTCATTGGAATCGTGATAATGGGAACAGTGTTATTGACAGTGGCACCATCTCAGAGTATGAATTTTCAAGAATTACTTAGTTAACACAAATTATGGGATTTTGATCTTCTTTCCTATATCATATGATATTTATATTATTTTTTTTATTTTCAGATTTCAATATTAGTCAATAGATTAAATTTTGTGACCAGTAATTCGCGGATTCGTTCTGATATGATATCCAGTCGATCTAAGAGACTTAGTGCGTTAGCACTTTAAAATCGACATCAGTTTTGTGCCATAACAAGGAGACAAACAAGAACATACCACAGCCTCTCAAAAACATTCACTACACGCATTCATCTCGCACACAGGGATACCGTTCTTAAATGCTGTTGATATGACGTAAAACCAAACCAACAAGTCACTTAGCATCTAAAATTTCGTTTTAATTTCCGTTCTTTTCAATGCTAAAAAAGCACATGACAGGACGACGATAACCAATATAAAACCTAGCCTATGAAACATTTCATGGAGACAATTTATCGGGCGATTTCATACTTCAGAGAACAATTAATTACGGGGTGATGCGCTAACATTAACTACATGTGGTGAGGGATTTAATGATCATTTAGTCAGGAAAGCAATCTTGGATGTGAAATCCTCGTTACTAATTTGATTCGGAGCATCCTAAACATTTCATAGAATCACAGTAATCTGTGTTTGGTCGTGAAATTAAATTTCTGGATTATTTTTGTTCTCATGCATTTTATGGGTTTTTTTTATGTATTCACGGAGGTTTTTAAACCATTTACAATTTCGAAAATCACAAAATACGGTTTTCTGTTGTTTCCTGAAAATGGATGTGTTGGATCAACACATAATGTCGGAATACAATTTTAAGGTATCTGAATTTTTATAACACAGACACGCTTTACCGTCCTAGCAACATCCTGGATGATATGTGGACGGATGTCGAGATATAAAGAAAACAAAGAACAGAAAGACCAAGTAGTGAGGAAAGAAAGGAAAGATTTAAGATCCCAAGTGTTGCAATGGGGACAGAAGATCTATTTTGGAGTGTTGACTGTTCCCTAAACTGAAGCCATTGGAGAAACCACCTCCGACCAAGCAGGGAGACATGTACAATAAGTCGTCCTTTTACGACATCCAGTGAGATACAACCTAGTAAATCATCGCTAATGCACGAGAATCACAAGAGTATGATGCACGTAAGTGGTATGACAGGACTCTTGTCATCCCAAGAGCTTTCACATGTCAATGTCAAAAGATGCCCATTTTCTATATAGTATATTGATGTAAAATTTGACTTCAATAACCAACTATGTAGCGTTTCACGGTCTTTAATTGATTAAACTAGTTTATTCAAGGTTTTTTTTCTGGTACTAATTTTAGATATTTCAAAGATGTCTTGTTTGAAATGAATACTACGAATAAAATCACAAATGAATTCAATTCAATTCCATGAAACATCGGGAAGAAGAGGGTACGGAATTAAACAACATGTGTATGCTGAGCTGGTTTCATTTTCTGGACCAGATGGCGCTGCTACAGGCAGTAGACGATATTGAACGTTTTGTCTGGAGATTGCTTAGGAGCCATGAAGGTGACCTACCGAACACCTTATGTGTACCTATTTTATAACTAATACCAATTGGCACTGACCTCGGCTTCACGTTGCATCAATCAAATTGGCCATCAACTTTGTGTGTTTTTGGTCTGGATAATTGCCTTGTAGTTCGCGGTATGCACTTTCGTTCGAGGCCGTGACATCGATCAGACAAAATCCAATCGCATTACTCGCACTCCATACTGGATTCATCACAATTGCTGGAATGTTGGGACGTAATTGACCAGTTAAGTGGCACTGGTCACTTTACACATACAAATTACACAGGAGAGACCCACCAACAGGACGTATATAGCCAATATCATCAACTGGCCGGTAGGTGACATTTCTAATATTGAATCAGGCCAATATTTATTAACAAGTGGCCATAGATACAAATTTCACAACTCCGTTTACACAGTCACGACAAGAAATTTCAACAGAGGAAAATAAAATCAAGACACGTATCCAATGTAATGACATCAAATTAAAATAAGATATTGATTTAGCAGACACAAAACGATGGAAATGAGATAATAAAGATAATAAATGTAATCAACATATAGAAATTCGTATAATATGTCTAAATGTGTCATCAGAATGAACGGAATATACGAAGTTTTAAAATGTAAACAAAATATATCATCCAGGTGACCGAAAGGCCCATGGACCCCTTTTTATGATCATTTAGCCAACCATCTGAGATGGTGGGCTATTCCAATGAACCTAAATCCGGGGTCCGTCAGTAAACCCTTAGTATTCCTATTTTTTAAAAAGTACATGAAGATTTGTCTCAAACTTCACATGTATATCCTTTTTGTCCTTATTTGTGCATATTCAATTTTGAATCTGATTGGCCATCTTTAATTTTTTATACAGTTGAAGTTTGTTATCCGACAAGCAGCCACATTGAATTTTGACAGTTAAAAGTTCTTTTTGATACATTTCAGAAAGTTCCTCCTAGACATGTCTAAGACTTTATATGTAGGTTATCAAATGATTTAAAGGAAGAGAGGGGAAAAGTAGAAAAAAATTCTTTCATAGGACTGATAGAAATCATTCGATGGTTGGCGCTAAGATCTGTCTGTGATCTCTTGTTTGTAAACACAGATAGAAAACGTGATACCGATAAGCGAAACATGTATGGGGAAACCAATATCTATAGGTTTTGATAAGTTGTGCTTCGAAACGCTTCTACCTTTATACTCTATCTAGAGTATATTCAAAAGTTATGTAAACGCCATCATTTTCTCCGATATAGTAATGAAACGCGGTTTTTAGAGGAGAAATTTAATATTCGGCGGAATCGATTGTATCTTCAAGCAGATACACGTCAACACGAAAAGATCGCTTTCATATTCCTTCTCATATTGCAGAGAAATAATGAACCCGTCAGGTCCAAGAATATTGAGTCAGAAATGTGTATATGCGAATCATATAACTAATTGACTATGGGTGGAATTTGAAATGGAGCACACAATTCAGTGGTGTGAGGAATAATCGATATGATGAAGCTTTTTTTCAAAGGGACAGTTCTATAATATAAGTAACTGATGAATCATATCATACGATAAGAGATTTAGCACTGATTCCGAAATAGAGACTACACTTGGTAATGTTTGATGCCTACTCAGGCAAACAGGCGTCATCGTTCATAGGTGAATTGATGACGTCATGCTTATTTATCTCATATGTTGGAGAATGAAAACTTATTGTTACCCAAACATTAAGATATAAAGAATTTTTGTTTTGATTAATTACTAAAGATTTGAGGGTGTTTGGGGAAAACATCCCTTCAACTGTATGGCCCAGTTCAATGATTGGCAAAGGAATTACTTCATCGAGTTCAATTGGAATGCGAAACCATGGGAAATGAGCAAAAATCTAATATTCTGAAGATTTCTAATCAGCCGCGCATTTTAGCTATTGAAGGAGTGACAAGAAATTAGAGATTGTAGTTTTTTATTCATTAGTTTCAAAATCATCTTCCTCTAGTGTGAGATTTGAAGTACCATAATTAATTACAAGTATTTTTACCGAAGAAAGTAATATTTAAGAGGATTAGTATTTATCAAAGGGTAAGTGTACCAATTCAAACATCTTCAGTATGGCAGCAAGAGAAACAGATTTGGGAAGTGGCTACCGGTGTAGAATGTCCTGACCTTTGCGGCATACACTGGAATTATTTAGCTGAACCCCATTCACGGTTTATTTAGTTGAACTCCACTCACGGTTTACAAGGCTTCATGTATTCTTGTGTTTAATGTTGCTATATTAAAAATAGCTTTTTAAAAACTAGTGTAGTTTAAGTTTTGCCGCACTCCATCCGTATGGTAATATTGTGAAAATGTATTTATATATGTGATATATAGGTTAAACATGTTTTAAAGTCAATCACAAGAATTATACTCACAATATTCACAATATAAAGACAATCACAAGCATACCGCAGTCTCCCAGTGCACACACAGATACACTACATGCATACATCTCGCATACAACATTTAAATACTGTACATATCATTATAGCTTTCTTTCAGAATAGATCAATATACAATAAAACAAAATAAACATTCATTCACAATAGATAGCAAAGAATGCACCTGAAGGACTTTAGAACATAGAGAAGTCCATATATTTATCCCCTGACCATTGTGGGTCATACCTTATATAATACACAGCATAGCGTCGGCATGCGTGATATCTTGTAAGCAGATATTGAACAAAATATGACCACACTGTCCGCCATGTCAGGACCCTGCTGTCAATTATAGAAAGTCTAAAAGTACGTTTTATATGTGTATGACGCCAAGAGCATGAGGAACCGATCCATCATGTGAATTATTGATAAGAGAGTCCAATAAAGATTACTACACTATGCATATGATATATTTTCCTGATTCTTCCTATTACGGCAAAATGACATGTCATTCTTACTTTTCAAACTTTGACATTTTGAATCATTACACACATATGAGCATATATAGGATCTAAAACAGATGTCGTTTTATCTACTCCTGTGAAATATATGGTATTCATCGTGAAAATTCCTTCTTTTAAACAAATAAATACCATGCTGAACGCGACTTAAAAAATATTATGTTAATGTAAGCGTATATTGGAGAATACAGGCGCGACGTTAACAAAACAGGCCGTTTTCTGAATTGTTGCCTGGGAAACGATTGCGCACCAATTGTGTATAACTAATCAAGAACAGTTGGGAATAGGATGTCTCAGCAATTCTGAGGAATTCTGATGACCCATCGGGAATATATGTAAACTGTAATAATGGTAAAAGAGACATCCCACTCCAAACATACAAAAATACCCCCCTGAACTTAAACAAAACTTATCAAATTATTTTGCCACTTTTGGTTCTTTAACCCAACTTACGTGTCCTGTTTTAAAGTGTATTTTTCATCTTGGAGTGTATTCAAGAGATGAGATTATTGTAAACAAAAAAACAGTTACACCCGGTGACAAATATCCTTTTGCACGCTAACGAGTTAATCAAAGCAAATTTTGTCGGAAATATGAATTCCCCTGACAAATAAAAGACGTGTATCTTTTAGTACGACCTCATTCAATTTCCTCTTAAACCTATTACATGTGTTCTCGAAAGCATGATTAAAAAATCCATACCAAAACTTTGGCTTCTGTAACAAAGCTATGCTACGTCAAACTTATTTTAGTGTAATTAATGAGTGTGAAAGAGTGTCGGCTGATATCTTTTAAACGGAATAGAATTAATGAAAACAAGTTTCCATATTTTTTTGTAATTTAATCAAAAGAAGTTTTCCCGTCTCATTTCAAAGAGCGCTTTTTCGTTAAAATTAGAATTTTGTAATGTTTAGTTTTAAGAGAAAAATGATTAACGTAAGCTCGTTCGAAATCTCGTTCATATTTTATTTGTCAAATAAATTATTTAAAAGCATATTCAAATAAAAATATTGTTTTTTAAGATCATATCATAAGTTCTAGATAATTTGAATTTTAACTAAGGTTTTATATCTCAGTCGTATCTCCCATATTTTCCTATGATAGACTACCAAGGGTTTTCCACATTAGTCCATTTGATACGTAGCCCAAACGTACCCTCCAGTCCGTCACAATATTTTTCAAATTCTTGACTTCAGAAATTTTTCCAGTAGTGTATGGGATTTATTTTAAGCATGGACATAATTCTTGAATATCTAGTTAGGGTATGACATGAACGACAGTAGGTACTAGGAACATGAATGTAATACGTTTTCACTTTCCTCATATTTCGTTACAGTAATTGTCATATGAACCATTCAGATAAACTTGGTGCGAATAACTATTAGTTTTTTCCTTATATTATCATAAATTCTGGAAACAATACGTCACCCGTCTCCAAATGTCTTTGATATTTAATGTACTATCAGATAAGGCCGTCAAGGTCAACCAAGGGACCATAGTAAGGTGGCCATTATGGGTAGATGTTCTTGAACATTGTGAACCGAAATAGATGTTCCTTTATAGAATATTTTACTATATATATATATATGTCCAATAGTGCAGGTTTTACTGTATTTGCTTAAGGCTGTTTACATCTCTCACATTAGTACGGTTTAAAGAAGCGACCTTCGCCAATAATTACCCTTATTATATTACCCTGTGGGAAAGTTAATAAATGTCAGGGCATGTCTGTTGGTACTGATTCAAACGCTCAGTGGAGACAGATAAATACTGCTACAATGATGGCGTATTGCATCCATTTTGACATATCATGCACATTTTAATGGCCTCATCGTCTAAGTAAAGTCTCGGCAGAGACCAATTATAGAGTGTGAGAATGGAAGATCTGACGATATATTGCCAGTTAATAATACTTAAACACTGTAAGTCAGAGGAGCTTACTCTCTTGATGGCTTCGAGGAGGAATTTTAAAAACGTATCTTTTCAAATGAAAATGTAATTTGAAAATCTGCTCTCGTGTTGTCTTTGTACAGTGTTGCAGGTTCGAACTCAATACTGCTAATCTTTATATATCTGCAAGTCTCGTGAGAGTTAAAGCTCGTGTCAGTGTAGGAGCTTTTTGTAGTGAACACGTCGATAATTCCATTTTTTTACCTTGCGAACGTTCATGCTTCACGTCTTTTCGAATTCCCAGTACAATTGATATAATATGGCAAACAGTTGCTATCAGATAGTTGGTTTAAATCTAACCTACCAACATCTGAAACCTTACCATTCTGTTATCGTGAAAATGACATTAATACGTCTCTACAAGGCGGATAGATTACAACGATGTTTCTCGAGCGAAACTTGAACTATACGATGTCTCCAGTGGTATCTACAATAGAGTAACGGCAACGGGAAAAGAAAACCCGGTATAAGAAACTGTCAACGTTTCAGAAGAATCAGGTTAAAAATCTTTCGGATTTTGGTAAAAATACCAAGTTAGGGAAGTTGTACATGCATTTTGTTTAAAAGATCAATGTTACAGAGGTGTCAATGATATTGTAGGTTAAACATTAGGTGAGGCTAGACTACATTTTGGCAGGTTACACGTAAGAGTGTGTCCCTACTATGATTAAGGGAAAAATTGCCAGGATAAAATTATCAAAGCCGGTATACATAGGGATCCAGATTAGGCAGTGACAGGTTTTGCTGTTATAATTGTTTATTAAAGTACAGAGAGAAATGTTGTTGCCTCAAATATTTTGAATGATATGCTTTATGACCAAGATGTAAGTTCATAAAAATAAATACTATGTACCATCCTACCAGAACTTTTTGACCGGATCATGAAAACCTTTTTTCTGAGAAATGAAAACTACAGTAGATAATAAAGGACTATTGTTGTTTCTGCAACTTCCAATTCCGTTCACATTACATTTGATCAGGTTCATTTATCCAGTTTTCCGTGAGTCTTGTATATAAAGTGAGGTTTGTCATTGATCAATAGACCACGTGAAACTCACGCCCTTTCATCAATACACGAGGTTTATGGAAGCCTGGGGTCATGGTCATATTTTCTCGGGAACCAATGCAATCTACATTTGGAAGACGCCGGATGAACGATCATAATAAAACAGCCGAGCAGACAATTAACGCAAGAGGAGATTGTGATGTGAAGTGATTTCATCATCCTGCTGTAAGTCCATGTCGAATCCGACAATAGTGGATTCGTCCTTCAAAATCACGTCGAAATCACGGGATATCCTTCAACTTACATGAAGGATCCATCGTCTCTATAGCTCTCCAACCAACCCATTGACATGGAAAGAACCTCTTCATATAAACCATGTCCTCCATATATCCAAGGAAGCCAGTAGCATCTTAGATGACCATGTAGTATTATTATCTAGGCATATACATTCGAACAAGGATCAATCAATATGTCGGTGGTCCGTTGTTTGTTTGGAGCTATAATTCTCAGTAGGAGATCGGCTCAAGACGTTCTTCGCGTTGTGGGGGGTCAGAGACAGGAAGTTGAGATTAACTTTTGCTGGACATTGCTTTGACCTTTCTACAGCTTACGGCAACAGTGGTCAATCACTAGACATTGATTTTATTCAGGCTACTGAAATAGTGGTGGTTGTTAGCATTTCTATAATATATTATATATATTGTTTATTTCGTTCACTGATATACTGAACTATCGGATGGTCACTGGATATTCTTATTTGTGAAAAAATAACCCTGAATGCCGTTACTGTTTCTCCGCGTATAACGCAGAATGGAGGTTTTTTTTAAACTTGGTCATTGCCATCTTCCGTGGAAGAGAAATTTGACGGTATTCATTAGAACCATACAGACCACATACTTTGTCTGCTTACCTAAGAATATCAACTGGCCATTTTGAATTTGACATATACAAACATACAGCAGCCTCCCAGAACACACACACATCCACTTCACACATACACTTCACACATCCACTTCACACATCCACTTCACACATCCACTTCACACATCCACTTCACACATACACTTCACACATACACCTTGCACACAGGAGAGGCCACGTTTAAATTACCTTAGCATAGACGTTAAACAATACTTAGGCAAACCAAACCAATCTTATTTATATGTAAATATATAAAGTTAGCTTACAGTATTTAGCAAATCCGTCCCTTGGTCTTGTAATATGACCATTTCCGACGGCAAAAGATAGTTTAAATAAATCTCTTTATGTTGTAAATGGTTATGTAAAAGGTTTTGCATTACTCCATTTATGAAGGATATGAGTAGATGCGAATAATTACATTTTCAATCATCTTTATGTAGAAATATCATTCACAACAAATACAGGTGGACGAGACCGTTATAATATAGGTATGAGTCTCCTGTAAGGTGATCATTCTAGATGAATTGTGCAAATGACAGACAATTGAACAGAAGATTAAATAGAATTCAGTAATAGACACATGTACATTTTATGTCAAATAATGAAAGTAATGAATATACCACTACATCGTGCAGCAGTTTAATCCATACCGCAGCCTCCTAAAACACACATATACACTACACACCTATACACTACACACATATACACGAACACGGAGCACGACACATAGACACTACGACACAAGACACCACGGACACACAGACACACGACACACATAGCACCACTGACACACAGAGACACGACAGCCCTATACACCGACACACAGAGGACCACTACACACGGATACATACACACAGACACACGACACACCAGGACACGACACAACAGGGAACACGACACATATACACTACACACATATACACTACACACATTTACACTACACACATACACACTACACACATACACACTACACACATATACACTACACACATATACACTACACACATACACACTACACACATACACACTACACACATATACACTACACACATACACACTACACACATACACACTACACACATATACACTACATACATATACACTACACACATATAAACTACACACATATACACTACACACATATACACTACACACATACACACTACACACATATACACTACACACATACACACTACACACATATACACTACACACATATACACTACACACATATACACTACACACATACACACTACACACAGGAGAGACCGTCCCGCAATACTAATAGGGCGTTAAAAACCACTCAACCAACCCTCTTTAGAAACAAAAGACATTTACTTTGTTTTGAAACTGCAATAAATAAATAAACAAATAGATAAATATAACATCAAAAGGCATTATCGGGTTTCTAGGAAATCTGGTTGGATTAAATATATTCATATAATCCAAGACGATGTTATTATGATTCATGAGAATCGCTGAAACACTGAATTTTCAAATACAGATTGTATAGATTGTAGCTATACGTTAAGATCATAACGCCTTGCATATCCTTCATCAATCATACATAACTTATCATCTACTCTCTGTCCCTGGGTGCCATGGACGGAGTGAAGGCAATATAGTGAGACTTGGTTTTCGTTAGCCTGTATCGATTGTTTGTATTCTGTGGTATATGCATACATGCAGAGTTTCGAACGATCGCCACGCTTCAAATACTTTGTTATTATGTACTGTCAATGATAACACATCAACTCGCAAACATAAATGGCGCGACTATATGGCTACAACTTCACTGGACCGTTAACAGTAATTGGCATTAATTTTAAAGTATAATCCTGTGTTCCACACAAAGATATTGCTTATTAGTACTTCTATATTGTTTTTATGTTAATGTTGTCTCCTTAATGTACAAATAAAAATTTTGTTTATTACAGATATACACATTTAGGTTCTCGTGCGCCCAGATCTTCTGTTGATAAGCAGTAAATAGTTCCTCGTTACTATGTCACTATGGCGGCTAGGGTTCAATGGCCTGATCGGACATGAAAAATATATTGTTTCCGATGCTTTTCACAAAGAAATTTCGCCTGCCACTTATATGAAGAAACTGTGTTTTGTTCTGTAGGCAATAGCGATTGCCATGCGTTTATATGTGTTTTATTAAAAGAAATTGACGAATCCTTAAAACACATGTGTAAATAAACCGATATTTTGTCCAACATTTGTGAATTTTGACATTAAAGTTAAATCTTTTCGATATAATTCCCATATATATTGATATGCCGTTAAGATAACAATGGTGTTTTACATTTACATTTTTTTTTATAAAAATGAAATCGTTCAAATACAGGTGAAAAACGGAAATAACTTAGAAAAACGGAATAAGATGTAGAAGCCGATACATTTATTTTCAAAATTCATAATAGAATAGAAAATGCATCGAATAGTCTACGTCGCTTCCCTTGCTAGGATAATCATTCTGTATCCCTGTGTGACTCACGCAGAATTTGAACGCCATTAACAATGAACAGAAGCAGAGCTTCTATTAGAACACGTCGGTCCCTTGTCGACCACATGGAGACGATTCCAGACATGACGGGATGTCGGACTGTAATCTCATTTCATCTTGAATACTTAAGGACAATGCTGTTTAAGAATCTCTGTCTCATTGGTAAAAAGGAGAAGAGAGTTGACTCTCGCACGACTGGCTATTTATCACTCTATATATTAGGCGTACTTCGGTTTATTTGACATTTTGAAACAGGCTATAACTTTTAGATAGGGAAGCTGTAGCTTAACGGGTCATATCTGATGTTCAATGAACTATAAACCACATCTAGATAGTTCTATCACGGACAAGAAAATGAACTTCCGGTTAAAGAACATTGATACCGAACATAACCAATTATGGGGTCGACACTTTGTTATTATACTCATGTTTCTGGAAAATGGGTGTTTGTTGGCTGACAGCGATCAAATGAGATTTTTTTCGAATACACTGAAAATGTCTGGTGGCCAGCAAGACGAGACTCTGAATTGACCAAGCAAAGATCAATATTCATCAGTCTACAAGCATCCCCGATACATTTCTGTTGACGGAAATGTTTTACACCGGATGTCATTGTTTAACGGTGCGCGTAAAAACTATTTCCGGTATCAAGAATGCCTTGATTTGTATACAAATGTGATTCCATTTTACAAACTGATGAGTGCAGGTTTTTGTTTTTTCCTCCATGGATATCATGTTATGATATAAATCAAACTGCTAACAATGACGTTTGAAATAAATGCTTAATAGGATCAGTCCATAATCATGAAACCGTAGTTATGCTTAATTATACGTTTTGTGCTCAGACACAACACACGCTTTTGGTTATAAATTTCTCTTCTGAGTTATCATATGTTTTCAAAGGAAAATACTTCATTTGCCATATTATGTTTCCCTTTTAAACCGCGGTTTCATAATTCAAGTGGGTTAAAATGAAGTTGGAATAAGTACATATTGAATGCTAGAGCAAGATAATGGTTTCGTGATTACGGGCAATACGAGCTGACATTGCCGGTGACCAAAAAAACCTTAGAGCTGCTGGAGATTTGTTAACCTAATAAGTGACCGTAGTCGGCGCGAATGCGATAAAAGTATTCCGTATTCATTATATAAATTCAATTCAATTTCAAATCTTCGTCTTTGTTTAGATATATCATACCATACTATATAAATGTTTTGTTCTATTAAACAGAACCTATAGCCTTTAGCCTCTCGTGTTATATCGGGGCTTTATTTTGTTTGTTATTTCTATCGCCCCATGGACAGCCGGGATCTTTTTGAGGCAGGATCTCCTTGAAGTAGTTGGCAACTACCTCATTGAACATAGGGAAGGCCCATT
Organism: Pecten maximus; assembly: GCF_902652985.1. Taxonomy (NCBI): domain Eukaryota; kingdom Metazoa; phylum Mollusca; class Bivalvia; order Pectinida; family Pectinidae; genus Pecten; species Pecten maximus. Next base: position 32,566,640 of record NC_047018.1, read on the forward strand.
GCATGTCATCTAGAGCAATTAGGTTAAAGTGTCTTGCCGATAGCACGGACCAGTCAGTTTCTCAGCTTCTCGAGAAACACAACTGGTGCTCTAACCGACTGAGCCAGCCTTAATGAAAATGTGTAATGGAAACAACTTCATTACAGTGAATTTTCGTTTGCGTTATGATTTGTTTTGGTGTTTGGGTAACCGCTCCTTCAACATTGTCTTTTTGCTTGCATGCGTTTGGTGGCTTCCTCGCTAAACAAAATAAAAATGTATGTGTTCATAATATAAGGACGACTACCGTATCACACCGTGATATCAGCTTTCTGAGAATACCAACTGTTCTGTGTCGTCATCGAACCGCAGGTCTCGTGTCTCGAGGCTAATGCTATACCGACTGAGCTTCCGTGACCCCTTAAAACGTATAACGCACACTCATGACCTTGGACACGCATTAGTTCATTAAGAGTATTAAGTCTGTCTATGATGATCCGACAAACAAGGAGCTTACGGTGGTCATGTACACAGGATAGGGAAATCTGTATTATCATTCAATGATGGGTCAGGGATAGGGATCCTGCAATTAGTATCATAATCGTTCGGTGAAGAGCCAATCCATTGATGTTTCCTACCAAACAACCATTATAGGCAGGAAAATGATATACCATATATTTCGTCTAGACTGGAGAGATTGATAAAGTATATATACAATGTATTATATATAGACGATATTGAATGGTGTCCCGTTTAATATAACATATATTTCACGAGTATGACAGAATATCGATATTTTCACGAGTGCGAAACACGAGTGAAAAATATCGAAATGTTCTGTCATACGAGTGAAATATATGTTATATTTAACAGGAAACCATTCAATTTTCTTTTTATTGCATTTCATAAAAAAAAATTTAAAAACATCAACAAATGAATAGTGTCAAAAAGTGCGGGAAGCAGTAATGACGTTATCTTTTTGTGACGTTCCTTCACGTCAACTTGACGCCGCCGTTTTCTGCTGTTATAGGAGAATCTGTGCATGAATAGCTAACGTCAAGTGAGTATCTTGTCAAAAACTAGTCTGAAAATTTCAGAAATACAGTAAAATAACCAATTTATTTATCTTCGCTTCGATTGAAAAAATCGGCACATTTCAACGAGGGGAATACAAAGGTCCTCTCTGATTGGTCAAAAACGGAAAACTTATATTTTCACTGCAAACCTTATATTTTCACTGCTCATCGCTGCAGTGAAAATATAAGTTTTATTAGTTTGCTAAATTTCTATATTTTACTGGCAAAAATGCAATAAAACATGTAGCTTTATGATCATCCGAGTACAATGTTTGTCAATACACGCTTTGCTTCACATGTACCGAATTGTGATCTTATTTATTTTTTGATATTTCCAACAGTTTATAATCGAAAAATGTTATCTACAGTAGAATAAGTCCTCCGGTGTTCGATCGATCGGCTATATTATATAATTCGTAACCTTTAATTTCTGTGCAATATATATTCATACGATATCGACAGACTAATTAATTTGATATCACCATCGTCGTACTTCTTTGATTTTATATATCATAAACACAACCATGACATACAAATGTAATTAACCTGTCAAAAATATAAGATACACGATACATTTGATGGTTCATTTCGGAAGGACATGTCACAGGCGTAAGCAATACAATACAGCTCTATTAATTAGCCCTGTATCATAGGCGTAACGCCTCCTAGTCTTCATATTACAACATCTAATACGTTCGACAGCGTTCTCAGATTGTCCTGATGAAAAAGGTGGCCGTGAGCTTCTATGCATCAGGTTATATGAAATAATAAAGAATATGTTTACCAGACCCCGTGATAGCTAGAGGCTTAATGCCAGACTCAATAATGACTTGGTCCTCCGCTCAGACCTACCTTGTCATTCAAAGACGACAAGATACATGTCGCGCGTGTTTTCCTAGAATCAATATAATCACTAAACAAACTGTGTCCTCTCATCATCTTATTAGGAACAGGTGTTTGTCGTAGACGACTATATATTAAAACTCGAAGAAGAAAGGTTGAGCGGTCATAAAGGGTAACTAGATATTGCTCGCGACATTTCAGGGACACGCCGAGCCGCTCAGTGCATTAGAGATATGGGAATACAATCAAACTATGTACAGTAAATGTGAAGATTTTGCAGGTAAGCAGACAGACAGAGACTGTACATAACCAGCTAATGGAATCATACAGATGAACTCGCATTAATTTTTAAGTTCATGTAGAAAAAACCCATCTTCAATATGGAAACTTATATTGAACTGTTCATGCCAACAAAATAAAGCCCATAATTAAGGAGGAATAGTTTATCGACAATGCTCACTGGCAAGGACAATCATGGAGTTAAAAAACATTAGATTTCAGAGGCCATGTAGTTAGCAATTAATGGGTGTGACATGACATGTATTCAACATTAAAGGGGGCTAGACAATGCCCACTTTATTATACGGTAATATTAGAAATTATTCATTGAAGGTTATAGTTCATACAGAGGACTAATTTCAATTAATGTAAGTGGAAGAACACAACATCTATATGATCATTGGGGAAAGAACGTGTCTACTGAATCTCATTGCATGTCATGAGAAGCAACTAATTGAATGAGGCACTGGCTGATCTAGAGTGATTCCTCTGATGTCATTATGTTTTAGGGATTACGGGGAGAACGCTACAACCTTTATCTTATCCCTTCCCTCTGCCTCTTCCTTTTTGTTATCATCCGTCTCTTTGACATTTTTGTTTGGTTTCGTTTTATTTATTTAACGTCCTATATTAAAAGCTAATATTATTTAAGGACGGCCTCCGTGTGTGCGATATACATGCGTATGGTGAGTGCCAATGTGTGTTTTAGGATGCTGCGGTATGTTTGTGTTAAGTCTCCTTGTGATAGTCCGGAAATTTTGCCGATTTATAGTGTTCCTCACTGAAGCATACTGCCGGAGACACCCCTACCGGTCACCTTATACTGACAACGGGCGAACCTGTCGTCCCACTCCTAATATGCTGAGCGCTAAGCCCAATAAACACTTCAACCTGACTGTTGACGTCTCCTTGCTACCCATACACATCTGGACTTGACTGTTGTGAAGATTTGAGCACACATAGACAAGATTTACAATGTCGTGTTTGATTGTTCTTGTACTGGAAAGCACTGTCTTCAATTCTCAATGTTTCCGCGGAATAAGACAATAAATATTTTCCTCAATTGAACTACAATGTACATATTAGTTGTGACTAGTTGTGACACCGAGACTTTCCAAATTGTAACAGGATCATAAGCCGTAGTAAAACACACTTTGTCACCATAAACCTCTATGTATGTTCTGACGAAAGATCATAGAAATTGTATTATTCGTGCTTTCTATGGATACACGGATGTTTTGATCTGGCGAAGACAAACCCATTTTCTTTATGCTATTTACCACACTATATAATAGACATGTGGTCACCAATACTGCGATTCGTGCAAATAGATAAAGACTTCATTATGCCAATATTATATGGTAATGAATTAGCCAAGTATGTTCCAGGAAACCAAGCAGACAATAACCTATAAGCCCCTCAGAACAATTACTTAAGACATCTCCACAGATATTGGGCGGCTAATTGAAAATCCAAGGCTGAAAATGTCTGATAAGACTGGCGTCTGGTGTATATTTACAGAGACAATGGAGCTTCTACGAACGCTCTATTTCATTTGTTTCAAGTAGATATGTCTGTCCCGTGGATGTTTAACCCGGTCATTGTAAGGGGCCGATAACTTTTTATCAATGTCGATGTTCACTATTACGGGACAGGAATTTGACGGTTTTTCGGTTTGAGAAAAATATATTAGAGATAAGAGTGTATTATCGATCCATTTTTATTATCAAAAAAAACATGTGATACAAATAATTTGATAAATTTACGGCTACATCTTATTAGTTTCACAGATATCGAGACATCCAGGCAAAGTTAATTTGTTTTGGAACCCATAAAATTGAATGTGATAAGAGCTAGTAAAACAAGGCAGGAAGGTAGATTGGATTTGCAACCAGCATTTACCAAATATATTCCGGAGGAGACAGCACCGTATTATTCCTTTATTAGAAATTTGACCAGAGTCCTTTTAGAGTATGCATGTAAGACTATCTCAATCATTGATAATTTTCCAATATAAACCAGCGAAATTAGTTTAAAAAAGGAGAAAAGACACATTTTAGGAACATGTACTATATTTTTTTTGGTGATCAATCTTTTATTTCTTCTTTTTTTTTAAACTTTTTTTTTTAAGTTACAAAAAAATTGAATCACCTCGGCCAACTCCGTCAGAGCACGGAAACATCATCGGCAACAGTCGTCAAAGAATTTCGCGAGTCGGTTTTATTGGGAGACTTTTTACCGCAAACCACCATGATGAGCACTCCGTATGCTGATACAAAATACCAATCAATAGACATTCTTTCAAGAATATGTTGCTAATAAAAATATTTCTCAGGTTGCGCTCGGAATGCTAATTATATCTTGGTATCCACTTGTGTGAATCAGATTCACATGCTGTCTGGTATCCATATACATATGTATGTGAATCATCCATATGTTTCTTGGTACCCTTATATCTGAATCAAATTCACGTGTTTCTTGGTATCCGCGTATGTGAATCAGATTCACATGCTTCCTGATATCAATACACTACATTTGTGAATAAGATGAACATATTCTTGATACCCACCTTCTTCGGTAATGTTCTGTACACAACAGGTACGAATTGGCTTACAGATCAACAATCATCACATAAAAACAAACAGTTAATCAAACTTTATTTATCAGATTCTTCATGCTTCTTTTTTGCGTTCTGGTTGCCGCTGACATGGAATCATTCCTTTAATGTAAGACAGCCATGGTTTGGTTTTGGTTTTGCATTACAACAGGTCATTAAAGGACGGCACTTTGTGCGAGATGCATCCGTGTAGTGTATGTATGCGTGTTTATGGAAGGCTGCTGTTTGTCTCCTTGCGACACTGATAACTTTAGCAGAATTAACAAATGCCATTTTATAAATCTCAGCCAAGGGATATGAACCAAAGCCTTTCTCACAGGGGTAATCGCTTAGTTAAAGGATTGCGAAGGGAGACTTTAGGAAGAATATTGCTAAGTGAAAATACGATCTCAAATTCATTCGCCTCTTACAATCTGGCAATGGGTGCATAAGGTATAATAACAACCACGAGTGTTTAGTGAAAATTGCATCATTTTATGACTGATCACAAAATACAACGAACACAAAGAAAATAATTTCTCTCCTTCTATCGCTCTTTCATGCGTGGTTACATGACAGCTCTATGATCCAAAACATTCTAGACATCTAATTTGCTGGCGTTACATTGGGTATAGTATTTATATATATGCATCATCGATATATGTTTGAATCCAGGCTGGATATTACCTTTGCGTTTCTGGCGCATTTCCTGTGTCCTAGATATTCGAGACCTTTTGCGAAAGTGATAATTTCAGGAATTTCATATGAAACAAGTTAAAGTCATGTCACTGTATGATGCATTTAATGATAACATATTTCATACTTTATGCGCAAATCAAATATTCTAAACCCATGATTTCCAATAGCAAGATAACATATAATGAATTGGACTTATGCCAAGACCAAAGGTTCCCCAATGAATATAGTTGAATGAAACCGTCGAATCTGAAAAATAGCCCAGCAATATAATGTCTATAAAATGTATGTAGCCCGTTAATATCCCATGTGAGTGAAGACCAGCAGTGATTGATGATATCTGGTCAAAGCTACATCTTCAATGGTCTGTTGGTTCAGACGAAGATGGATGGCATCCGTCTTACCATCCTGTCACCATCTATAGAACCGAACCACTTTTACATTGTCGATCATTTGCTAGACTGTATTGTCATTGCGTTCTCCACGACAAAAATAATTGTAACTGAAATGTTTCAATATCATGATTTTACCAGACAATGGTTACTTGCCTAGTGATGTTTTGGAAAATGGACGTCATGAATAAAATCAGTTAACGTCTGTGTCAGTCTTTAAAGTCGTTTCCCTATCATAGTACATTACAAAAGACAAAACAGGCGGTTAAAACTTAAAAATGATATGTTTGTGTTCTGAAAAATAGATAAAACATTATAGTAAAGCTGCTTTGAACTCCACCTCATTAGTATTGCTAGAGGATGCAGCAGTCTCTTTTCATTTAATCTATTTAACTTACACGTACAGGGAAATGATAAAACGGCATACAAACACTTACGTTATTATGTGCAGGTCATGGTTATATCGAATTTATTATCTGCATCATCCTGATGAAAATACGCGAGTTCACCGTAAATTCACCCCAAGTGACAATTCCTGTTCTGTTCTCGTATTACTAAATAAGGTTTTGCAGACATTGATATAAATAAAAGTCTGTGAGGTTGGCAAAGCAAGCGAATTTATATTGCTCAAGAGAAGAATAAAACCGCGACTTCATCTAACTTTCGCTATAGTCTGGATCAGTTGATACTGGTGGAAATGTATGCGCGTACCAGTATGCCAAACCTAGCCAGTATAAACATATCCAATGAGTTCTAAAGCTTCTTTACTGTACCTGCTGCCGGTTGTTAATTTTTCCGAATGATACAGCAGGAATCACTCAAATAGTGGAACGGGGAAATATTGATTGGAATGGAAGGAATAAAGTCATTCGGATTACCAATTACCAGGCGTTATTACACAAGCGAAAGGATGGCCTAAATATATATTTTTTTTTCACATATTTATTATTCGGATGAATACAGTTATTCATTATCATAATTATTAGGGTTTTTTTCACTGCCTAGATTTCCTTTTAGATATGTTGATATTTCCTTCCAGATATATTCTTCATGCGTTTTGGAATAAAAGTATTTGCAATTTAAAACATTTTGCTAAAAATCATATCACAGTTAAGTAGAGCACCAAATAATTATGATATCAATGTTCTACTTTTGTTATATCATACTATGTATTTTTTTAAACTACATTGCTCCTTTCGCCATTTCATTTTCAGATGACTATTAAAACGGGTTCAAAATACATTGTTAATTTGGTATCAAATATCTTTCTTTACAAATTCGCTGAAATAATTATTAGAACCACTAAAAAACCTCAAAATTATTCTCCCAAATAATGACAGTCATGTTGTTAAAACAACTGAAAGGGAAAACAGCAATATTACGCATGATCCCAAGTATGGAGTTAATTCAGTTTAACACTGACGAGATATTTGTGTAGTAAGTATAGTTCTGTCGCAAAGATATCATTGTTGTAGAAGATTGAAACCTTTATATTGGCAGTATATTTCAGTGAGATAGTACTATAATGTCGGCATCATTCGCGCTATCACAGGGAGACAAACACGAACATACCGCAACCTCCTAAAAACCAAATATTCACCACACGCATGCATCCCGTACACATGGGAGGCCGTCCTTAGATGATCTTAGCTGTTGATAGGACGTTAAACAATACTAAACCAAACCAATGCAATCTTAACATAGGAAATATAAAAAAAACGAGTTCTGTGACTCTTTAACGTAATGTATGCCCATCAGAATATTAATATTCCTAACGAGACTTACTACTATGAAAATGGTCTTTTAAACTCACCTCACATATTCGTGCATTTCAGACGAACAATAACATAAGATGAACTTTACCTACCAAAGTACATTGCCTTTAGTGTTTGCCAGGAATTTCGTTAGTGATTACAGCTAATGAATATGATGTATGTACTCAACCTGGCTTTCAGAACGTATTAATAATTTAATACCGGATATATATTACCCTTTTTCACTGCATCACTCGTTTTGATTAACAAAAGGGAAGTAGTTGCTTGTACCCAAGTGTAATTCCGATCGCTTTAACTACTTTATGATTACCAAAGCCAGTATGACACTTTTGCGTTCATATTAGTTCGGTGAGGGTTGATAAACTTTCTGGATAGGTAACAAATAGTGGTAGTACGTCGCACCGACATTTAGACGTTAGTGCAGATAGTCAGCTAATATATAATGAAAGTGTCACTCATTTAAAAAAATAGACATACGTTCTATATATATTCTCAAGGATCTAATTGAAAACCTCATCCAAATGTTAGGAGAAAATTACACTTTGAAAAAAAACCTCACAGAAGCGACATTATATTACCTAATTGGTCGGTATTGAAATTACATTACACGGAAGCATTCCATTAATAATCCCGTTCAGTGCTGTGAAGAGTACACACAATTTCCTCTGTATCTTTGGTCATATAACCTATCCTAGACAGCGATATACTGCCCAAGTACTATCTGCACGGCACCACATAATAAAAGTGCAGCGATTTCTGTGCAAAATAGCAATTTCATGTCACTTCCTTTCTTTAACAACGAAGCAAATTACTAAGAGAAAACAGATGTCTTGTCAAAGGTTTATACGCAGTTACATTCACCAGAAGGAATACATAGCGACAGTACGGGCCAATATTCTACTGGTGTCAGTATAATGTAACCGGGTTGCGTACCATGCTTCTGTGTCCGAGTGCAATATTTCATTGTGATGAACTATAAAAGGGATTGTCAGTGGCCCCAACATTCGTAGATATCGTCTTAAGGTGACATTGTTAAAATTACGTCGAACAATACCATGCGAATAAAGCGACTAGGTCCAGAGTTAGGCTAATCACAGGACAGCAACAATATTAAAATCCTGATAAAATTACTTCTAGTAAAACTAATTTGACAATATTTCATGAAGCTAAACACTTGTCAGGTTCTTCTTACCTGCCCATTTTAAGAAATACAAACACTCAGATTTTGAAGTAAAAAGAAATGAGATTTTCACTAATCAAGTGATTAAGCTAATCACCTTTGTACACTGGGTGCTAGCCTTTAATTTAGAAAGCTAGAAAGCTTAGCACTAAGCTGTTGGACGATAACAGTATATCCCTAAAAAAAAAAACAAAAAAAAAAAACAGGGTTTTGTAAACACGGAGAAAACAATTATCGTGTATATTAACAATGTATCAACGTCAACACATTCACATTTCTACATCTACTTGCTGACGATTTGATAATCATTGTTTCCACATCTGCCGATAGATTTGTACTAACGAATTTATTAATATTAACTAGTCATAAAAATTAATAAAGCTTGACTTAGGATGAATAATTCCCTAATGAAATAAATGGCACCATCACGTCTGAACATTCGAGATGTATTCATTGTTCGAGGTGGAGGATAAAAGGAAGCAGTATGAGTAATTCATACACATATCCATGAAATGAGTATAATTCAATGTCATCTACAAGGTTATTTAGTGTAATGGTGTTGAGCAAGAATCTACTTCATTGTATATTGTATACGTGTACAGCCTTTCAATGAAGACATTTCACTATGACATTTTGTATATAAAATCAATGTATCATCTTACATAAGATATTGCTGTCATTCCTACAGATATTTTGAAATATCTTAGCTTTGTATCAATAAATATACTGATATTGTTATGTTAGACGATTGCAAAAGAGACAAGGTATTGCATAACTTCATCTCAAATATTTTGTATATGCCATCGTTTCGTAAAAATCGTTTATAAAAACAAGAGGGTATTATTTTCAAGAACCGGGGAAAGCATCCAAGCAAGTTTTGATGGGTTTTAAAAGGTTTTCCACCACATGCCATTAGATCTTAAGTATTATTTGAAACATCATCAATGTTTCCTAATTCACAAAACCAGTTAAACCTCACAAATTTTATCGGTTGTCGCCTCAGTGTCTGTGTTTCGGCAGGCTCTCGATGAAAAGCGAAAATGAGCAGTTCAGTCTGTGGTGTAGCGAAAATGTGAGATCTGAAGAGTGGAGAAAGATGATATTTTACAAAGCAACCGAAGATGATAATGACACGACAATATGTGCTTATGGCTCCGATTTGAATAACATGAACCGGTTCCATTAAAACAAGAAAGCTACACCACACGAAAATAAACATATCTGTTTTTGGCTGCGTCCCCTATGTCTGTTCTGTCTAATCCGTTTATCAATGATTTGCCCGATTGGTTGAGCTATACGAATGCCATGTTTTTTGTTTTGTTTTTTGTTTTTGTTTTTTGTTTTTGTTTTTTAAGCTGCGGTCCATTCTACGATCACGACGTAGTTCACTGTAACACATGATCACTTAGTCAATAGGGTGCAATAGGCTCCAACTGGGTGATCCCACTTGACCGTAGTACTAGCCGTCGTGTTTATCGTTTAGTGGTGTTAGTACCATCAACTACGGTACACACAACGATCGATTAAGGTCAATTACGCTCAGCTAAGTTCAAAAAAGGTTGTGGTATCCATGCTGACCGTCAAGATATTTGAAAATGTTTGGGTGAGACACGACCCGATCATGTGTTTCTTGAAGGTAACAGCGTCTAACTTCACACAATGCGATTAGCTAAGGTTATGTATAGTCCATTACGGTCATCCCCACTACGGCAACCGTGGCTAAAAGAGACTTTTGAATTTTCGGTGAACCCAATAGCTTTGAATCACTTTTCCACAGTTCCCTAATTGGTCCTTGCTCGTGCTAAATATGCGTCTTAAGATACATGTTATATAGACCTCCATTTACAATATCCGTTTAGTTAATCGCAAAACTTTCTTCAAAAACATGTTATTCCACATATTTGGGAATTTTGTTTCCAAAAGCAACAAATTGCAATATAGCAGAGTTTTTTTGCAGTTATTCTCGATAATGTCCAACATATTATTTTTGCCTTTAATAACAAGACATGAGATATTTTAAGCTTTTATGTTTCAAAACTAGGTGCTTACGCAACAATATGAACAAAATATAAGTAGTTTATATGATAATACTATGTGAGCCGGAAGGGTTGCTCTCGCCCGGGCCATAGACGACACAAACAATGTAAATCTATATCCGGGTTCTTGGTTATATCACGTCCGCAAAATGAGGATGAGGCTGGTGTCGACGAGAATATCAGACAGGTGTAACATACAACACAAGGAATACCCCGTATCTTTACTTTTGACATGAAGAGAAAGCAAATACTTATAGGAAGAAAATCCCAATAAATATAACAATTAACAACTAGAGGCACCAAAACATCTTCAGGGACAAAATGTGTGCACTAATATTCAAACATGTCGTAAACATTTAAAACTTTACAAATTGCTTCTTGTTTTGTTTTGGCGACATAACGCTAGATTTCCCTCTGGAATTAGTGTTGGAAGTTAAAACAGAATATTAGGCATACCATCATGTCATCAACTCGATTTATTAAAGGACCTTTACAAAGGACACAAACATTTACACCACACACGTTGGTATTTTCCACAGCTACTTAATTGCTTATGGTAATTACGACTCAAAGGTGTTTTGAAATCACAACAATTCGATGGACGGGCTTGCATACAAAGGTTTATGCTACACCATGACACTATTTGATTCTTGCTACGTTACGCCGTTCTGACTAAATTTCAACACTATAATTCATTAATACAATTTGAAATGGTTTCGACTTAATTTAAGTGATTCATTGTATAAAGAGCAGATGAAATAGACTGAAACGGCGTACCATCATAAATTATAATACCCCGCAAGTAAGGGTTAAGAAGTGTACCTCCTGCCCAATTGCACGATCATAAGAGGCGACTAAGTTTAGGATACTATCTATTCTCTTCTTTCTTGACGCATTCTCCTTTACATCTTCCTTGACACTGTTCCACTTTTGACCTTTTGTTGAGGGCTTGTCCCTGTGAAGAAGATTATTTTAGACAAGACAAACCTCAGTATTTTAGGGTAGGGATGCCGGTTGTCTGTAAAACGTGACCGGCTGGAGTATCTCTGTGTGTGTATTCGACAGTAAGCTTTAGTGACGCTAAGAAGGCATCAGTTCCGCGCTATCACTAGGAGACAGACGGTAACCTACCACAGACTCTCAAAATACAATAAGTATACATCGCGCACACAAGGGAGTCTGCCCTTAAATAGCCATAGCTGTTCATAGACGTTATACAATAATTAACTCCGTGAAACGCTTCAACAAGATGGTTTACACGAAACGATAAAACGGCACAAGGGCGACAGGAACACTAATTATAAACGTAAAACGGAAACCTATCGGGGTTCCCAATTGTTCCGCTATTATCCTCACAGTGAAAGGTAAAGCTCAACAGTTTTCGAACGGAAGGTATTTAAATGTAATGCATTCTAGTGCTTCTGTGATCTAATATGGCAAAAGACATATAAAACGGACGCATCTTTGAATTATTTATCCAACAAAATGATACACACAAATGAGACAATACAAGGATATTCTCATTAAACCCTCACTTAAGGCGAAACCAGCTGGGCCTGAACTATACCAAAGCATAAAATACGTGTTCAAACTAACTTTCCAGTAGTACTCTGAAAGCATGTGTAACGGGTAAAAACAAAAGCCTGCACGCTGAAAATCGTATTGTGTTTGACGTTTCTTCAAAGGTCCTGTATCTCATTAAAGCGGATGAAATTTTAATAATTTATCACCAAACTTCAGCTTAGAATTGAAGTTTGTGCATGAAAGCGGTTTCATTAGTAGTAGTCCAGATGCTCCGGTAAGCGTATTCTTTCCCATTACATTAGACGCCCGTCGGGAATATAATGGTACGAGACGTAAAATCGGTGGATGTAAAGCCTTATCACTCTGTTTACAACATGTTCGTTTTTCTCCATCTAGCGAACTATTTATAATTTCAATGAAATGTCCTAATATAAACCTAGGAAGCTCCGTTTCGGGTATGTAACTATGACCGGAAATGAGTATGAATACGAACGTGAGATTGAGATTAAACTATAACAGTCTCATTTGAATTTCTCTGTACGAGATGTTATTTAAAACGTAGTAACAGTATTTATAACCATTTATATTGTCATATTTAATCACGTTTTTGACGGAATCTAATAAACAAAGTTATCATTCACGTCACGCCATGGGTAGTCCTAGTGATTGCTGGAACGTCCAGTATCATCTGAAATAAAATAACTTGTGGCAGTATGCCACATCATGCCGATATCAAAGGCTACATGCATAATTTGTGGTGTGCAACCTGAAACTTAGTTGGCGGAAATTATATTGAGTTTCCTCCCGTGTTAAATGAAGAACAACTTTGTGAAGGCCAGCCATAGTGATATCAGGTTTATCCAATATTTAATGCTTTATTTCTTCGCCCTTCAACAATCCCTCCCTTTAGGATAGGACATGTGTTCTATTGTTGTTGGGGTTTTTTTTGTTTTGTTTTTTTTTAATTTTGTTACAGCTTTCACAAAGAGTTATTGATTTATATGACTTGATCTTTACTACTTATATTGATGTAATTCTGCAGATATCTATTTCCCAGTATCTACTGATCACTATTGTAATCTGATTGATTCGTAGTCAGCTGAAATCTTTTTTCAAAGATCAGCTGATTAATTGACTTGAATTATATTGCTTAATTAGTTGAGAACTTAGTTTCCGAGATTCGATCAATTAAATTGTTTAATTGAAATTGATTGATGGTGTGCAATTAAGGTCTATTGGCGGACCGGTCGCCATATCTTTGCAATGAAGCTGAGATCATAAATCCAAATTAAAGTTTTTATTATTTTTTTTATCTAATGATAATGCATGCATTGTCACCAAGCTGACACAACATATCTTGAGAAAGATGATTCGCACCAATTCAAACGAAGTAGTCAAGCAGAAAAATCATGTATGTACATTGATTTTCATGTTTTCAAAGACGACCGCGTTACCTTGTTTTCATTCAACGGACATGCCTACGCAATATGACATAATACTGCATTTCCGCTTCGGTTTATAGAAAATGCAACCGCCAACTTTATTACAGGTAAATAAAACACGACGCGTTCTTGTTTAACGATTAAATAAATACAATTAGCGTATCTCCCTATCACTAAATTACAGATTACAAGCGTACATCAAATATCTAAATATGAAACAAATTCGCAGCTCACGTCACTAATGACTTCGGTTGATTCGCTGGCGTTCTTGTGAATACCGAATGACCTTTCAACAGGCTTTCATTAAGCCGTAACTCGAACTGATATTCTAATATTCGTTTTTCTCCACCAAAAATCCAGATATTATTTAGAATCAGAATTGATTTTCTGCTTTATTTACAACTGATAAAACTGGTCTTAATGTTATTTTACGCCCTTTATCTTTACAAGTATTGAATTGCTTTATTGACTGCAGGAGGATTGTTTTCGTAAATTTTCAATATTTGTTTAATACAATACCAACGATTATTTTTTATGGATGAAAGATGAGAATGTACGTGATTATTCATTATTAAGTCGCCATAAAGGCGAGTCAAAAGCTCGGGCAATATAGAACATTTGTAGAATTTAGGGTTTCAAATCCAGTTATTTCCTCAGATTTTAGTGACTTGCCCAAATCATGGTTGATTATAGAAGACTACTAAGTGGGGATCCTACCATATTGGAGATTTTATTTTATTTCAACGACTTGGGAAGTTCAGTTTGTCTAATGTGTCAATTTACAGCGTCATTGCTAGTGTTTTTGTTTGGTTTGAAGGTTTGAAGATTAAAGGATGGAAACAACTTTAACAAATGTGATTATCATTATGCTCAATGTCATTGATATATCCTGTGTAGTACAATAAACGAGTCATTAAGATCGGCAAACCCAACTAGAACTTCCACGAAAATAACATTACATAGTGTCACAAACGTTTTCATTCAATAATCTCAAAACGCAATACTCAAAGCCCTAGAGGCCAATTTAGTCGAGAAATGTTCATCGAGGCGACGCAAGGACGACTTCTCGCCGCTAAGTGGCGTCCGTCAACAGTTAAACTAATTTACTACCAAAACAGTATATACGACTTTGTCGGATAAGGAGAATGCATATACATTGTACTCCTCATAAGCATGTTAATATAAATGGGTTTACTACCTCGAGAAACATTTTTGAAAGGAATATAATGATATTTTTAAATGTTTCGTGTCTAGTTGTCCAATACGGAAGCTTCATTTATATGATACTCTTTCGATCATGTCATTGTTTTTATTTAAACTTCCAACTTACGTGCAAAGACTGTGTAAATGATAAATCATAAAAGTTCGGGTCCTTCTATGAAACATTTTATTGTTACTATACCCTATTACGTCACAGCTGTTATACCAACACCGATGTCCCCTATACAAAATGTATTGTTACATCAATCTCGCCTACAGTGTTACATTTATAACAGATACAGTATTATAACCAACTCTCGTCCAAACCACGATACAGTTCGATTTCTATGTGTT
Organism: Pecten maximus; assembly: GCF_902652985.1. Classification (NCBI taxonomy): domain Eukaryota; kingdom Metazoa; phylum Mollusca; class Bivalvia; order Pectinida; family Pectinidae; genus Pecten; species Pecten maximus. Next base: position 32,582,012 of record NC_047018.1, read on the forward strand.
CAAACATTCTTACAATGCAAACGTAATTGAACTTTGCATAATATATTGTACTGGTAATTTCTGATATATAAACTGGCAGGTGCTCGTCGATATTTAGGTGTAAATATATCTTACACAGTGTGAAAGTGAATCAATACAAACGTATGTAACAGTGATTGAAGGGCCGTGACACAAACTTCCTACCTCATCAATTTAGCCAAGGAACCAAACATGCAGTTGATTCCAACTATCGGCAGTGAAATTATCTCTCATGATAGGCTTATCTGACGTTACATGCAAACATTAGATCGATCAAGACTTATCGCATTTTTGTTGTCGATAAGTCCGTTGATCGAGATCTGCCGTGATAAATAATGTCATTCAATGTGACCTTACATATTTCAAACTACTATAGAAATATGTATTAGTTTTTAATGCACTTCTTAAATTCAAATCAGTAGTATAAAGCATGCACCGGATTCAGATCGATTCCTACAGCACATTTGGCTTCTTTCAAGCGCATGCATAACATATAATTTAGTTGTTTTCATTTCATAAATGGATGAAATAAAAGCATCCCTGCAATATACAAAATAAGAGCATGTTGGGATTAAACTCATTTATTTGAGCAGCTATGGGGACTTCCAATTTGGTGTTTGCCACATACCGATATGCCCAGAGGGAATATATCATCACCACACATAAAACTCCACACAAACGGTAATCATTTTTATTTCCATATCATGTCAAAAACAATTTGGAATTGTGATGATACAATACAAACAAGGTGTGAGTTATCACGGCCTGTCTACCTCTGAGTCCGAAGGGCTCTTGAGGCATACAGGACTTGCCCTTGCATTAAAGAAACGTCAGAATGAACTTGCATCTGGATTTTATCTATTATATATCGTATCCAAGCAGACAAACTGTCAAATATTATGGAAATATATGCATATAGCAAAAGAAAAGAACACCGAAACTCCATATTATATATCAGATAATGCACTAAACGTTTGTAGGAACAAAACACATTGTCAAAGCTCTCTAACGCTTGATGATTTTAACTGGCTCTTCTTCAAACCAACAAAAGGATTCCATTCCCAAGCGAATCAATCGCTAAATTTAGCTGTGATATTATACGTATATTCAAACATTCTTGGACAATCTATAACGAAAAATACCTCTTATTTAAGATCGATCATTCACATTCTCACATTCACTATAAATCGTAATTTCATTAATGATTAAACAGGTAATATTATTACGTCTGGCGTGTTCAATTGACGTCGAATTTATAACCTGTATCTGTGTGTTGAGATGAACACGACTCTTGTCAAGATTTCCGAATCATTCTCAATACACCAAATCACCTGGTTATGACCCAGTAACCTCATATAATCGATATTGCATTACAATTAACCGGACGACGTTAACTCTAAAAGTCTTGCTGGAAATCCATGCACTCGATGTCATAGTGACCTATTTTCTGCCATATGTAGCATCACCCGCAGCTAACATTTCACCAATTACATCATATTGGAAACAACAGAAGAAGCCATTTCTTATGTAGTGTGCACGGCATGAGGGTGACAAGAAGCCTTGGAAATTGCGTGGATGTTTTTGCGCACGATTAAATATAGTAAAGGGAACATGACAATCTTTCGTAGGAAGGCGTATAAATTCGACATTAGTTGATATTCAGTACGTTATCATAACGGTATGGTTATGACATAAACACACATAGGGAATAGCATCTTTATATATAAATCTATATCATTTCTTAGATAAGTAGGTGCCAAATAAGGAAAGAAAACTAGAAAACATCTAAGACACAAATGCCCCCGCTTTCACTTGACACCCGAAACCTCAACAGTTCCTGAAATTAGCTAGTAACATTTTATCGGGACAAGACTGGACTGGACGGGACGGCGGGACGGGACGGACATGGTGGAGGGAGGGGGGGGGGGGGGGGGGGGGGGGGTGGCATAACAATCAGTACTGTTTATGTCTAAACGTAAGAAAATCCAGAAGGAAGGAAGGGAGGAAGTTAGAAAGTAAGAAAGACCAAAGCAAAATGTAAAAACCAGCCGTCCTTAATATCATCTTTGCTGTTGAGAGAATGTTGAACAAACCAAACCAAAAATCAAATGTTTATAACTTTTGCACATTAGATAATTTTAAGACGAGAATAACGCATAGCGTTTTTTACATTCCTTTCCGGAAACCATTAATTCCTATATAGGAAGAAGAATAAAATTCGCTTTGACGATCGTTATGAATGGCCCCAATAAAGTTGTAGAGCCTGATAGTAATTTGTTGTCAGAGTAAGACCTGCGTACTATACCAAGACTACTCCAGACATCGGCCATCGACTGTGTCGTTCGGCACGGATTTATGGTAACGCAATAGGCCATTTGTAACGATTGCAAAACACTTTCGATACATAATTTCAAATCAATATGGTTAGGATAAAATGGTGTATAATAGACATGTGTATGTAAAGTTGTGTATTTCGACGACATTATTTTACCTAACCACCATGGTATGTTATTATGTAACGAATTGAATGTTTTATGTTATTTTTTGAATTCGTTACATAATTGCATAATCCTGCGGTTAGTGGTAACCAAGTTGAATATTGCAAGATAGATATCAATAAGCAGTGATTTATGCTAAACTAATAGGTGCCATACCTTAATTCGGTAAATAATTGCACATGGTCAGGGTTAGAATATTATGTATGAAATACTGTGTATTTGCAGTTTAATACAAGCAATATCAGCTTGATCTGTTTTTTCACGTTGTTTTTCTTGGATTATTAAACGTATTTCTTTCTAATGTCGGTGACATGCAATTATGTAACGAATTCGAATTCGTTGCATATTTACACGTTACTGCGGTTATATTCAAATGACCAAATGATGCAAAGAGAATGACAGCAAATATTTGATAAAAGTTATCGTTCGTGTTTTCAACAGTCATTTGTAAAAAACATCTAACCCTGACCATGTGCAAGTATATATCTAATTAGCATGCTACATAATTGCAATCATTGGTGGTTAGGTCAAAACAATTACTTACAAATATAACTATTCAAAGTCCTAACCGCAGTGACATGCAATTATGTATCGAATTCTAATTGTGATGTTGGAAGATTTTCATCCATTGCAGTCAACTTTTAAAGTAGATACCTCATGGCATATAGCGTCGGAGAGAAATAAGTTGACCGAGGGATATTAAACATCAGAAAACGCATTTGCCCTGCAGTTAGGGTGTATTAATTGTACCTGCTGTCCCCATAGCACGTTCGTAAGAGGCCACTAAATTTTTGAGCTTATCTTTTCTCTTTTTTTCTGAACAACTTTCTTCTTCCTAATACCTCCCTTGACAGTGCCTCACGTTTGGCTTTCAGCTGAGCGTGCGGTCGCATCTGTGAGTAAGGCTTTGGGTTGTGTCCCCTGACTGAAACATACAAGTATAAATGGTAGTTGCAACTCCTGCATAGCGCTCTGCATTTTTGGAGTGGAACGACTTGTTTGCCAGTTGTCATTATAATGTGACCGGGTGGTGTGGCCTGCTGTGTCTTCGAGAGTATGCTTCTGTGAGGTTGCACTATAAATCGGCAAAAGGTCCGGACTATCACTAGCAAACTTAACACGAACATACCGCAGCCTCACAAAACATACATACATCACTCACAGGAGGCCGTCTGTAAATGGACTCAACTGTTAATAGAACGATAAACAATAATAAATTAATCCAAACAAAAGTTGTGATCTACTACTAGTACTTGTGATATTCTCATTTCATACCTGATTTGAGTTGTTTTTTTTCTTTTATATGTGTCCTTTGTTAACTTCAGGTAGGGCGTCAGAATTGTGCCTGCGGTCCCTATTACACGATCATAAGAGGCGACTGTGTTTGGGATCTTATCTTTTCTCTTCTGTCTTAACAACTTTCTTCCTCCTAATGTCTCCCTTGACACTACATGAATGTTGACCTTCGTCTGTGTGTTAGAAAAGCTTTGGTTTCTGTCTCCTGACCGAGACATACAAGGCTCCATAAAAATAGTAATTTCTTCTCCTGCTTGATAGTGAGACTTTTTCGTATTGTGTTTTGTTTGTTTTCGATGTATGCCCCAGGGCACCCTTTCTCCCATCCTCTTGACTGTTGCGAGGATGGTAAAAACCAATGCAACAAACAAAATCACTATATATTGGATTAATGGTGACCTTTATATCTTTGACAGTCGACGTAATATAGGATTATATATGGTCCGAGGAACCTTCCTGGGCACCTGCTATTGCCAGTATTCATAAATGTGTTATATATCTCGGATTCTGTCCTTGGCTTAGTGATAATGATTGGTACAGTTTCTCTTTGTTTTTGCCTCTTCTGTTATTGTCTTGTACAATGCCAGAGTCTTTACATTTCTATTTCATTTTTAACGATCCAAACATAAATCAGTACATGATAAATTATTGGTTCGCAAATGAAATAGTGACGTGACATTTGAGAACTGTTTACATGATTACAATAAGAAAATACCAGTTAGATTAGGGAATTCGAAACTTCACGTTTTGGTGAAAAGTTAATTTACAATTACAGTACATGTTCACTGAAAACAATTGTACTGGTATCGGGTTGTCCTGATGTGATTAGCGCTCGTCTTTCTGACTGATGGACCACATTCGTTTATCACACCCGCGTTGCTGTTTAAGGGCGCACGATGTCAGGCTGACAGATGTATGGGGAAATAGAGTTAGACTGTCACTATAATCAGAACAAAAACGACACATTTGTTACCTGTCAGATTACAGCCCGACAGAGGTATTACATAAGGCATGCAGAAGAATTTTCTAATGATCTTCATGCACATCTTCGTATTTTGTAATCACTGTTATTAAAATTTAAACAGTAATTTATAACAGTTTTAGTACATTTATTCCGAAAGATTGATGAAGGGTTAATAGGATGTGAAGGTAAATGGCTAGCAAATAGATGACGTTTTGTGGTGACATACCACAGAGTCAGGTTTATCCCGATCTTCATGAATAAATGCAAAAGTTATCTTTAGGCCTAATGGTCCATCCAGATAATGTACAATTAAAATAAACTGATGGTAACTACACTAACTGCAGGTTATGTTTATCTTACGTAACGCTAATTCAATTTATAAAATTCAACTTAAACATATACCTCAAATGAAAAGTTTACAGACGCACCGAAAGCACCACTACCGTAATCATTTTAGTGGCGATTCTAATACTAAAGATGGCAGACCAGTTACTCGTTTTCCGATAACATTTTCCTGTGATTCCCATAAAAAGACATACACGACCATTATGAGGGCAATAGGTCTAATGGGATCCACACAATATTCCTTGTGGCTCCAGACATAATAAAAGCGACTTCCTCGTATCTAACCAAACTAGTCTAACATATTACAGTCGCCATCTTAGAAAATGAAAAACCCTGTGACTGCAATGTGGAATATCTAACTGCCATGTTTAAAGAAACAAATCTTAGATATTTTGTTGTGTATGATATTACCCAGCTGCTACGTCTGTGAAAAAGCCTTATAATGAGAATTCATAAGACTTATAACTACAAAGTGAGAATCGTGTCCTCTATTAAAGGGGCATTGAAGAAACCAAGATAGATCTTCTCCTCCCATTGCAACACTTGTGATCTGAAATCTCTGTCCTTTCCTTACTCATTACTCAGTATTTATTGCTTTGTTTATTTACACCAGATGTCTCCTTGACAACCGTCTTTATATCATCCTGACTGTTGCGATGACGTTAATCCCCTAAAAATCAAACTACAAAATATTTCAATAATTTACAGCATATAAGTATATTTTAAGACAGTTTTCATCACTTTTAATGCATAACTATTTATGAATCTGTGTGTATATATACGGTCTACAGCACGTTTAAATGCGTTATGTCGCAAAAAATTTACATTTAAATCTTTGCGTATGTTTATTACACAAATAAGTTAGATCAATACATTCTCATGAATGCAAATTCCAGAATTCGCGAATCAAATCTGCTGTTATTAAGCGAAATTAAGCATACCCAAAATGATATCGATTCAGTATTTTGAATTGTTTGTCTGTATGAGTAACGTTACATATGTAACAGTTCGTGCATGTCGTGAAACGTACCACCACCGTGCATATACGGATATATTCAGGAAACGAAAAACAAAGGAAAGAGATTTTTCAGAGATACGATATAGAGTTGAATTATGAAGATTGCAGAATATCAGACGCACGGTACTGATTTGTACTGAATGCTGTTTCTGTAATAGATTGTTTGCTGTGATATAAATACAGTACACGCGTTATAATGTATAAAAGAGCAATATATTTCGATAACATTTGATCATGGTTTCACTAAAGAACTAAACTTATACTCAAAGACACCATTACATATAGAATTCCACCTTATTGCGATTTGATATTGAAATTAATGACTTGTTCGAATTTTTGAGACACATTTTCCCAAATCGTCTCATATTCTCATACGGTAGTACTTCCATTACCGGTAATTGGTATCTCGTATTAAATGGACATTTTATCAACGAAGCTTACAGTAGGACATAAACAGGAAGGACAACATTCGATATACAAGCATAAATGCTTAGACAACTATATGACTGAATAGTTTTTTTCCTAACCTACCCATTTATCTCGAATTAAGATACAGAAAATTGGTTTTTCGAGAGTCTTTATTTTCAATGAATATCCGCTTTTGGAGATGCTTTATTTTCACCTATTTCATCGATTAGGGATATCAACAAAACCCGAAATCACCATTCGCTGACAGTTAAATGTTTGCAAATGTAGGATATATATATTTATCGCACTTTGTTATTATTGTGAGTTGAGATGATCGCAAAAATTAAAATATTTACAGTATGTGTGTAGCTTGTGTTACTCTTGCTGACTTCCATGTTCCCTCTTAGATCTACTAATTGTCTCTAGCAAAACGTCGATATTTCCCGTTATTAGGCGGGCGCACCACACGGCTGTAGAAATCAACCAACATTGTACTAGTTAAGGGCATTTTGCATTATTAATATTATTATCACCAAGCAACACGGTGTTGCTGAACGGAAATACAAAGCGGTCTCTCTATCTGGACACAGTAAAAATCCGCTGTTTCTGAATTGAACTGGATTCCATTTAAAGATGGATTACATGGTCATATTCAGAATGAATTGGTAGATTTGGTTTTGCATAATAATAACGACGTATTCAAAACGCGTGTGCAATGGCTTTATTTCTTAAAATTGTATTATAATCGACTCGGATACTTTTTCGAAAAATATTCGACTCAGCCAATCGAAAAATTGCACACTATACACAAAATGAATTAAATTATTTTGTATAACGAATAATGAATATGAAACTACACACAGCTGCGTCAACTCTCTGGAAATCAAACTAATTAGAAGGCGCGTGCAATTTTAAACCTGTGAAGATGTTTTTTGTTGTTGTTGTTTTTTTTTTGTTTTTTTTTATTTGGTAAAATGTCCATGTAACAGCTAGAGTCATACCATAGCGGATGTCAAGGAAACGCCAATAGAGGAATGAAATCAAAACACGGAAATAAAGAGAAGATAGAAAAGAAAGAAAAGAGGCAACACAGAAAGGACATGACAAGGTAGACATTTGGATATAATTAATTTGATCATACAATCGAAATTGAAAATGGTGCAACAAAAAGGCTTCTTACATTGGGAGGAGAAAATTAAAAACAAAAGCTGCCAAGTTTTCTGAGTTATGTGATAAAAAGTATCCTAAATTATTTTTCTTTTTATTTAAGTTTTTAGGGAATTCGTCTTGAAATTTACTTTTTTCCCTAGCCATGACAAAGGTAAAAATTTCAATCATAGTTTCATAAAAGCTCGCTGAAAATGATAACTTATTCGAGATGCCATGTGGCGTGGCTATGATTCTCGAAGGAGTGACACAACTTCGCACGTCATGGAATCATAGAATAGAGTTTTAACTGTATGTGTTCTGTCTTCTTATTTCTAGAAAATTGTATGGGCGCATTGCATATCGTGTAAAATATAATTATGGTTGCATAGTGTACTTATCTGAAACATCTCCATGCCTTAATCAGGAAGTCAATATCAGAATAAATATGTCTTTTGTACTCTAAAGTCTTATCGTTTTGCATTCATTTTGAACAATTTCCCAAAGGATTCGTCTCAAGCTCAAATCTCTATGTTGAACGCCACAATTTTCGTGTTGACATAGAGATCAGACAAAGCGTGACTGAGACCCAGACGCGGGGTCGTTAGTATGCAGCACGAATGGCGGATAGGCACATTTCGGACCATGATAATCGCATTTAGGCTGATAATGGTGGTAATAAAATTGTATTTATCTGACTTCTTACGGCATAGAGGTATTATTTTGTCATGCTAAGCTACACAGGAGGGATACAGAAAGGAGATACTCAGTAATACAGTAAAGCGGCTTGAACTCGAGAGTTGAGCATTCCATAAGTGACCTAAGCGATTACAGGATCAAAATACGTCATGACACAGCCAGCGATGTGGACGCCACTTGATATCGATTGTATTCATATAAGGATACAAGGAAGACATGTCTCCTCAGTTCTGACCCTGTATATATGTCCAGAATCAGGAAGTGTTCAAATCGCGTCAGTTTAGTCATATTAACGACACCAATTTTACTAAAAACTGCCTAATATCTTATATTTAAACAATTAAACGAGCAAGTGTTAATTTAATAAAATTGTTCATACCGATCCTAAAATTTCCTCTCACAGCCCTCTCCGTAGTTTACGATGTTTATATATATACACATTTCCCCTTAGAGGTAATCCGCGCGTGACACAAGGTCAAAATACTTTTTGAGTGAGCGGAGAGTCTGTCAAAAAGACATTATGTTTTTGCTGACTGCTGAAATTGTCTTTGATCATGCAAGAAACTGTAAGATGCCCAATAAGGTAATGCGATTCTTTTACGAATACACTTGATAATACTGGACTAGTCTTGGTATCACGCGCTCGTTATTGCTAAACCTGTCGTAGATTTCCTCAAAATTGACCTTAGCTGTTAATAAAGACATTAATCAATACTAAATAATAAATATAGACCTAAACCTCCAAATGTATTTTATAGTCTTATAGGTAGTTCATATGCAATGATCTGACTTCTAGACGGAGTGTAAACTTAATTAGCATATTGGTCCCTTTCTTATCACATTGAATGCTTTATTTTCATGTACCGATTACATTTTTGTTCATTTGAGTTTTTTTAGTTTTTTTCCCCAAACATCTTTTTACAAAGTTGTTTGGCCCTTGATGACTCCAACTGTTGATGGGCCGTAAAAATGCAAAATGACTTGAATGTTTTTATGTAGTTCTAGTCTTTTTCTTGTAATACGTCCATATTTCTAATACTCCATTGCTGCTGGACCCAGGAAACATTGGACTGCACATTGCCAATTCAGACGGCGTACTATTCATTTGGAAAATGTAGTCATTCATGTCTCGGACGATTCCCACGGTCGGATTTCGTTTGAGCATATTTATGGATGTTTAAGATGGCGACAAAGATCAAAGTACACGTTATAGAACGAACTATGGGCCTGATATATTGGACAGAACGTAAATAGGCTTGCCTGTTGTTCATTTGTTTTATAAACAATAGAGTTATTGTTATTTAGAGAATGCTATTTAACCATTGAGCAAATAGTAAACTTGTATTTCGTCAATGTGGATGTCCTCCGAGTTAAAACATCCGTTAGAACACAAAACGGATCATTTTAATATAGACTCATGTCTATTTCAACATACTACAAAAGACTTATCGCGTATGTGTATTCACCGATAGGGCTTCTGGTAGCTGAATGGATGAGCAATATGCTGCCATAACATAAATGGCGACTAAATGACGTCAAATAATAATATGTGACATACAATGTGTCATTGCAACACAAAATGTCAATATATTTGTACAGCTGAGCAAAAATAAGTCCATGCTCTTGAATCTACAAAATCACCTGTCTATGACAAATACACGTGACGCCTACCCTGTCGTAAATAATACTAGTCTACGACCCGGAGTACATTTCAATACTTGCAGTTATACACATCTAACACGAACAACCAGTGATTCTGCCGATCTTGTTTTTTTATCAAAGATATCTTTAAATTTGCCGTAACACCACTCGCAATGATTACTACAGGCTTCGTTTGATGTTTCTACAGGGACAATATGATTTATCAATCTATCGCAGCACTTTGATGTGCATGACAAATTTAGATATATAGACCGTTGAGACAATACTTCTCTCTCTATTTCGTCATTTTATAGTAACGGCATTTTATAACAGAATTGGTCCTATTTAGTTCTGATACAACACTCATGATGTAATTAACAGTGTATCAGCATCGTACATATACGGTATCCAATATCATTACAGATACAAAGTGTCAAAAGAATCGAACATATACACACATAGTGTATCATACCGATTGCTTTACTTGTTAAGGTAATCACATATACATGTAGGTCAATATTTGTATCATTCTATGGATTTTTCGATAATGTGCCCCGTGTGATTTTTTGTAACCATTAAAATTCAATAATGTATGTTGTTTGATATCTGATACGGGATAAATGTCCTATTCTCGATATAAGATCTGGGAGATGACATGGTAAACGACGTTTCATAAGCACATATGGTAGTGAAAGGGTTTTGTATTACATGCATTGAACATTGTGGTCTGTTGAAAACAATACCTATAGAAAACAATGGCATCATATTAACAAAGGTTTATACACACTGTAAAATGTGAACAGCAGCTTGTCAGTTAGATTTATCACCAATACAGGATTTTTTTTTTTGATTTTTTATACCGGAGTCAAAATACAATTATAATAATAAATACAATCAAAACATTTTGAAAGTTCCATTTCCTATATTTCACACTTACAGTTATATAAAAGTTTGTTTATCTTCCTAACGCTTATCTAGTCGGTTTTTGAAAGAATCTGCTGTTGTTCTGGGAGATTGTTACCTGAAATCTAGCCGAGAATACTGCTGAAATAACTCTAGCCGAGAATACTGCGGAAATAACTCTAGACGAGAATACTGCTGAAATAACTCTAGCCGAGAATACTGCTGAAATAACTCTAGACGAGAATACTGCTGAAATAACTCTAGCCGAGAATACTGCTGAAATAACTTTCTGAAATAGAGACATTGCAAAAATCTTATATGAATAGAATCATGTGTTCCAGATAAGTGAGCGTCTTCATTTCCATCGGCCCGACCTACATGTAAATATAGATCAATCAAGCTAATGTCACATTCCAACAGAGTGTATGAGAACATCATTGGAGACAACAGAACCATCAGATATATCAGGTCAGCAACCACAGATAGGTAGATATAATCAAAAGAAGTTTTCGTCGAACATCTAAACTTGAAAATTTGAAGTTTGATGTGAAACCTATGTAAAACCTATGCAAATGTAAAATAGGTTACTGAAACTTTTAAATGCCTGTCATTTAAATCCGTCTCCTCTTTTACCATATTGATGCCGAGTATGTAATATACCATTTTCTAAAGAAAGTGTTGCCTTTTATTCAAAAGAAGTTTTCGAACTTAAACCCGTTCATGAAAATATCAATACAATACCAATATAGAATGGGAAATTGAGATGTTTTGTTTCATAAATAAAAGATTATTTCCCGGAGTTTGCCGATTTCCAATGTATTTATTTCAGTATCACTATAGAAACATTGTTTTATGACGTTGCCTACCTATTTCTTATTTTGAAATGTAAATCATACCATTACCTTGAATATATTTGATCCAGACAGATGATATAGAGATACACTTGTACATATAGATATAGATATATAGAGATAGACTTGTACATGTTTTATGTATAATCTTTAAGATATTGCAGTTTCCATAGCAAGGTTAGGAGTTATACTGCATTAAGTAAAAGGTTCCCTAAACGTTAACAACCACCTCATGGGAGTCGTGATCTGATAAAAATGTTGATGCTATCCCTAACTTGAGTATGTACTTCTCACAAGAATGCGAATGGAATCCATAAAATGTCAAGATCATATGTCTCTCATTTCAGTCATAGTGTCCCATTCCCAACTGTCATTCATTTCTTTTCTGCTTTTTCCTCTCGATAATTTTGTCGTATGATTTGGTTGTATAACTCTTGAGACCGACTATCCAATCAAACGAAAGCAATCAGAAAAAAACAATATCGAACTAGACGGATGATATCATTGTTTACAATGTTTACGTATTGAGTAAATGGAGATATCCGCTTATTGTTTACGAGTTACGCAGAAACAACTATATTAGTCAGGAAATGCAATAAGGCTATTGCTCTTGTTAATGTATTATCTGCAAGGCAAAGCAAATCAGACATGTCTGGTCAGATACATTAGTGGATGGATTTTTTTCTATATCTCAATTGGCAAAATAGATTAGTCCATCAATTTCGGTCATCCCGAAGGGTAACTTTAGAAAAATTTATTTTCGTATGATGTTTTTTCGTAGAAATTGCATAAAAATTCGATCCTGAATATGTATCACGAACATGGTTTTAATTCTAAACTGATGATTCATACATTTTTTACATATTCTCCTGAATACGCTCGTCAAATATTTCATGAAATATCATAGAAGGTATCAATGGAGGCAGACAACAAAGATGGATGGAAAAACGATTTTAGCCTGAGAAATAAGTAAAATAATACGTTTATTGAATAGCAAAGAAAAGCATTTATTACATTTTTACCAGTGAAATATCAAAAATTATTCATTCTATAAAAGTGATATTTTTCACTAGTGATATTTTTCACTAGTGAAAAATATCACTTTTGCTGATTTGACCAATCAAATTAATGATTAGAAAATACCAAAATAATTTACCAATCAGAAAGCCCGACATATATGTCAGCACCTGGACAGGGGAAACTACTTTTTTTGTTTACATTAGGCCTAGTAAGCATACGGGGTAGGTTTTCCGTTGATAAAAAATGTAATAAACAGAATATCTAACAGTGTCTTCAGTAATACCAAATATATTTCACTCGTGTGGCTGCGCACTCGTGAAAAATATCAAAATATTAGCCCCACTCGTGAAATATATTTGGTATTACTGAAGACACTGTTAGATATCCTCTATTTATTAATCTGTATTTTTCATTTTCTTCAAAGCAAAACAGTCTCATCCTGTTTCCTTATCTTTAAAAAGCTCAATAAAAACATTATCGGATTTCGGGGGCAATCTAATTTCAAGAAGTTTCCTTAAATCCTGTAAAACTTTCCTGTGGAAAGAAATTCTTTAAGTTAAGGAATTTTGATGAAGCTAGAGCCAGACTGTGATGAAAACATAATCATAAATTCATATTTTCTATTTACAGTCGAAATATTCACTACTTTAAAGAAGAATTGAAGTATTTACATCCAAAACAGAATGGAAATGATACAAATACATTGACAGTTGCTGGTTTACACAGTAGTCATACTTTGAGATAGGAAAATACCAGACTCGAGCCAATTTTGTCAAGCAGTTGTATATTGATCATTATATGATATTATATTGGCCCAGTGTTTCAATAGGTCGGTGTGGGATACACACAATCGGTCTACTAAAAACGTAATCATGTTGTACAGATCACTTTGTGGTACACAAATCGTGTTTCCCGGAAAATTTCAAATGATCTTTCAGATCGCCATGGGATACACAAAACCTGTATCATGGAGCCGTGTCAATGTTCTGCGGAATTGCTTTAGACACAAAAAGTAGCGTCTTTGAGCAGTTTTATATTCTGTTTATGGCTTTGGGACATACATAACCTGTCTTTTAGATCCTTGTTGTTAACACATCAAATTCTCTGTTACAGCCTTGTTAATTGTGGGTTTATAAGGCTTTGAACGTAGCTAGCTTTGCACGTGTTTCACTTTCCATGTCAGTGCGGGCTCGGAAAAGGAAATATCCAGTAAATACATCATGCGATCCATGTACTTCTTTTGCATCCTTGCATAATCGCGGGGTTTCGTCTTTGCCATCTGATTAAAGGATATTAGAGAAAGAAAAGTAATTTGCAGCCAAATTACAATGCCCAATATCTTAATATATTTTACGCTTCCATTGGCAAACCCTCCTCCCTTTTCCCTTTGAATATCACACCCGACGTCGCGGTGGTCTAATCCTGGTCAAAACGAGATTTAATCCCCTCATCAAAATATCAAACGGCGGAGGAAAATGAAATTTTTTTAAGGAGTCACCGTTTTCATATATGGAAACGAATATACCATTATGTTTATTCAATCCTTATTTTTTGACTGAAATGAAACCTAAAAGGGCAATGGTCTAATTTAATTTCTCTCTATTTAATGAAGTCTCAGTGTCAATGACGTCATCAGGTTACATTTGTTCACGTCAGAATTAAAACTGCCTTAGTCTAGTGTCAAGCACAGAGGTCTATGCTAGGTAGAGTTACATGTGTGTTCATAACCATTACATTACAATAGATCTGTGATACAAGACTGTTCATAATGATGGCAATATCCAATATCAGCCACGAAATTAGGTTCCAACCTGGAATGTCTAATGTTGACTTGGAAATGGTTTCATTAATAATATAGAGTGTTACTGAAATAAATATTGCATTCAGACAAGGGATGCGATTCATGGGCCTGCCCCTGTTGTAGGCGGCTAATAAAATAGTTTCCTAAACAGAAGTGTTATCCTTCTGACGAAATATGGACAGTTTTATTTGTTTATTCTTCTTCTCTGTGTGCCGCCAACTGAATTTACGCTTTTACTGACTCACAACCCTAGCTCAAAACCAAGTCGGTTTTTAGCCAGCATAATATCCATTTTAGGATAGAAGCTCATCTCTCCAAATTAGACTAACTCTATTAAACTGGTGTTTCTAATAATTTTCATTCAAGTGTCGATAAAGCGTCGAGTAGCGTCTATTTCTTATTTCAAATTTTACTAATATTGACTTGATAAGCAACGGTAACTGTGAATGTGTTGCTATTTTACAACCAAATGCATATTTTTAATTTTTTGACATCTTTTGAGTTCCATCAGTCGCCTCAACACTTTAGGCACTTAGTATCACTGACGACGACTCAGGCTGCTAAGTAGGAATTTTAGATGATTTGTTTGTTACGTAATAGGAAAAACGAACAATTGAATTTCCGAATAATAAATTGAATAAATTGAATTTACAACTCTTCTTAATTCAAGTAATTTTATATTCTTAGTCGCACATGCATGACTTAGCCATTGTAGTACTACATGTGTATCGCCTATGAATATGTCTTGTCGAGTAAATGTGCCAATCTTAATACAGCAACGCTCAAGTTTCTAACCATTCAGAGTTAAAAGTGTATGCCAACCTCTCGAGAAACATTTATATTTGACCGCTATGATTCTACTATTAATGAATGGGCCAGTATATAACCACAGTAGTAATTGTGCTGTCTTGTTTCAGTCCCATGTCGAAACCTTCGGTTCATTCGACGGTTGGAATAAACTTGTCAAAGTACATATCTTTATTGTGAAAAAAAAACAAGAAAAGGTCCCCGGGGTATTACTACTGTTCTATAACCATTACCTAAACGTGTGTATACCTCACATTTCCGACAGAACAGACCGAATAAAAGTTCATCAAATATCTATTCAAATATTTAATCGCGAAAAACACTTTGAGATGCATTTTTTCATTTGGAAAATAGTCTCCCTTTAATGTAGATTATAAAGTTAACACAGGAATTCGTTTTATGTTTATAATTCCTGGGTGGCAGTATTGGTTGTAATACACTTTAGTAGGAGGTATGCCTATACACGTGGTCTGGCTATCGTCCGTAGATTTGAAAATATATTGAGCGCTGCTCTCTTGCAGAGAGTAGCGAAACTAGGGGCGATAACAAGTAAAATGACATAAAGTTGTCCGCAGTCTAGAATCAGTTCCCGGATGCTCTTTACTCTTTAACAAATAGTAAAATTTCAAACACTAGTCATTCTACAAGGGACATGTCAGGGCATTTCATAATAGTATCCCTAAACTGAAGTAGTAACACATATTAATAATTTATGATTCCAATAACCCTAAAATTGTGTGTAGATCAGACAAAGTAGATGCTATCAATTCGTAACATACTGTATAGTACATATATATGAATATTTATTCAAATGCCCTGATGAAGCTCACGAACTGGAACGGCAACACCTGCAGCACTAACACGTTTAGCTGCGACATCGTAACTCGGGAGACGATTTATAATACTATCGGAACGAATGAGACCAGTGTATAATGTATTCCCTGGCGGACCGGTTATATGAATACTTAATCAGGATCCGATGTATAAAGCTAGCGGGATATAGGAAATTATATACAATGTATAAGATGCAGTCTTGTATGAAGAAGAATCATACTGGAGAAAATTAACTATTAATTGTTTAACAAAACTGTCAAAAAGTACAGTTCAGAAAAAACGTCTTTGATAGATAAGGTTGATCACCTTTAAATGACGAATCCCCTGTATATATGACATAAAAATGTAAAGAGCACACCACAGAGGGACATATTTTTGTGAAGTCACGGAAGTCAACTTCATTAATTTGTAACGGAAGTAAACTTCATCAAATTGTAACGGAAGTAAACTTAATAAAATAACAGATATAAGACATTTCAAGATATGTATGATGTTCGACATACAGATCAAATGATGCGCACCACAATACCGTATATCATTAAAGTGGTATAGACATTAGCCTTAGCTTATACAGCCTTTGGGAATTGTTAATCCACAGTTGTTATCGTGTACGTAATTGCCCAATTAATTTTTGTACCGGAACACTTTCTAAGCCATTAACCATTTAATATTGACATTCCCCTTTTATTAATGCCAGAAATACAGAGAAATGGGAAACATATCCTCTGCTTTTTGTCGTATATTGATGTTTGTTGTAAACATGATATGATGTATTGGACATCTTTAGGTATATGGCGTACTTGTTATGTTATCGTATTTCACGTAATGATTACGTAATATCCAAATATAAATAAAAACATCTCTATATTAAATAATGATTTCTTTGAACAAAATGCAAGCTCAATTCTGGTTTTATAAATCTAATTAACTTGGCTCCTAAGTAATCAATGAAAAACCTTTTATACAGCCATTTCGTTCAATCGTGTTTATTAAGTGTATCTGGTTCTGAAGGACACGAGTTTGCAATGGAACACGCATCGACATCCATGTGCCTTACGAGTATACGGGTATAGTAATGTAGATAAATGAAGCGTATACACAAGCTGTCTGCCATGATACGTAAACATAGGTAGCAAAGGTGTCGGCTGCGCATTCTCAGGTAGGAACCATTAAATGGTACACAATTATTTACAGCGTTATACAATATGTTTATTGAAACAGGTGTGATGTAAGTCTTCTCAAACCACCCACGTGTACGTTCACAGGTGCGCCGTTGAATCTATTGCAATATGCTAGAACCAAATAAAATAGCAATGTACATTTCGATAATTTAAGGTATTCAGTTAAATACTAATAACATAAACATAGGAATATAAATATTGTATCACAAATTAACAACAAAAGCTAACAAAGTACAGAAGTCCAAAACAATGTATCTTACCTTCTGCCATATCGGCCCACCAACCTCGCCACTGTATACAAAACAACTCTTCGGCTACTATACAACTCGGAAGCCACGCCTCTTTTATTGATCTTTCCGGGAAAACTGACAGCAAGAGCACGTGGCATGATTATACATGGCTATGGAAATTCCTTCACTGAAACATCAATATGGAGGCAAACATTTCTGTTATTCAAACAGCCACGAAATGTCGGTAATCTTTCAGAAGCATAACTATATGAAAAAAGAAGTCTTTGTACGGTACAGAAAATCAAACGGATAACCCATTAAAGATCTTTCAAGTGAATATATAACCCTGTCACCTATTAGAATTAATGACTTTTGAAATGTCTTCTGGATGTGTTGCCTTCAAATCAAAATGATGAAAATGGCGACTTGAGATTTCGCTCTGAGTAGTACTTTACTGCAATGACAAGGCATTCGTAGACAGAATTGAACAATAGCGGAAGGTGTCGTCAGCGGCTTATCAGAATGCTTTGATTGCGTCCCAAGACGCTGGCGTGCTGGCGCTTTGCTCTCTCTGTACGTTTTGTCTGTGGTTTATTCTGAGTCCTTACTTCAATCTGCATTCGTTTATGATATTACTGCTGTGCATGCGATGTTTCAAGACTGCGATCGCTATTTTCAAAATGTTTTGTTGTGTTGACAAGGGATTGCCCTGGCCGATATGTACTTCTAGAGCTTTGAATAGCTGATACCGAATTTTAAAATACGCATGCAGGTGGTTGTGATTAGAGAAGGAGAAGTGCATGTCTACAAATAGGAAAATATACTCACAAAACAAAATCTTGGTCCATATAGTGTCATGAATCACGAGAACAGCCGCGAGACTTTGCAAACAATACAGTTAATTCAACCAACCAACATAAGCTGGACTTACAAACAAAACGATGTAAAACTAGCATTCTTTGTTAAATTACAGTCAATTTAAAGACTAAAAAGGTTTCACTGGTCGGTGGGGCGGGGGCGGGTAGGCGTTGAGGCTTTTTTTTACCTTCTAGTTGCATCCACACCTCATTGATATCCGGATTTTAAAAAAGTAAAATAATAATTCCAGCGTGTAACTAAAACCGTGATCGTACCTCAAAATCGATAAAGCGAAGGCTAGGTATGAACAAAATATCGCCTTACACTTAGACCCTTGATTAAAGTGACAACGGAACCAACATGTGTTTCATAGTAAGTTGCACTTTATATTATGTTGATATACGTTCGACAATACAAAACCTAAGTCTGTTCATTTGTATCACTGGTAAAACTGTCATCATACAGTCCTGGTCTTATCGCCCCGTCAGCGCTCAGAATCATGAGATGGAGTCTTTTGTAATAGTTGATGGCTAATCCTCCGAACAAGACACGGGAAGCCCACTGCATTTGATGGAGTTAGGTGTCTTACCAAGGACGACAGCACATGGCGATTTGCTTAACGAGAAACACAAACCTTCCCGTATATGGATCGAACCACACATCTCGGAACCATTGCCTGATGTTGTACGCGATGTGTTATTGTGCCCTTAGAGAACCTATTGAAGCAGGTTTAAACACATACATTAGTGTCCTGGCGTTTCCCTCGTATTAACGTCTATGGTTACTTAGTATCTCTGACATGTTGGTATTTTTTTTTTAGTATTTTTCGTCTTCGTATTTAAACTAATAATAAAAAACCCTTTCAGCGATCTCCATTTATTCATTCAGTTCATACATATCATCATCTCTACCACAGGATTTGAGTAACCATGGCCGCCTTTTGATTTTAAACCAATCGTAAGTTCGTTTGTTTGAAGTCGTATCATCCTATGCCCATATTATTCATAATCTTTACTTACTGTTTTTAAGCCCTTGTGACCTTTTGTAATGATAAGTCGTTAAGAACTAATAACTGTAACTCATCAACAATAGCATATATATATATACAGTTTTCAATAAAAAAAATCTTCGCCACTTAACCCGTAAGATCAGTATCTAGTGTAAGCTGTTTGGATTCAAAATCAACGATGACCTCAGAGATAGGGTTGGACCAAGGGACTAGCAATGTGAATCAAGTGCTTCAAGCAACTCGTTGACTTCACGTCTCTTGGCCCTGTCGCCGGCACGCACCAGATAAATTGCGATTTGAATAGGCCAGTAGTTCGGAGAAGCCTTCATAACTCTCTAACGGAAAACTTCAAAAGCTGACAAGATTGTGAATAATGTTCACACGTTTGTGGAAGTTGTTTTATCAAGGACTCCAAGAACACTGGCAACGTTTTTGTAAACTTGAAAATCAATGGTGTACGGTATAATAGAATATAGGATCGTCAAGGTCAAGGTTAAAGGCTAAAAAAGGAACACGAAATACAAATACGTCGACAGTATAATTTATCGCTGACAACTGAAACTGATGAGTGGTGACTCAAACCGTGATGTCAACCTAGAAAGAAACCTGTAATGGAAGTGTCTTAATACGTGCGTCTACACTTCCAACTCAAACTTATTCGATACGATATGCACATGCAATAGAAGTGTTCCATAAAAAGTAACATGCTTTCCAACCAGTTGATAATAGGAATTCTTTTAGATTTTTACCTTTTAACATTTTAGATCGAGTTTAATGTGTTTTCTTTCGGTAAACGTACTTTTTATCTGGCGTTGTTTGGCCCTGCCCTAAATGACTCAAAATGCCCTACAGGTAGGGCGTGAGAGTTGTACCTGCTGCCCCTTTGTATGATTGTTACAGCCGACTAAATTCGGGATCTTATCCTTTCTTTTCTTTCTTAACAAGTTTTTTCTTCCTAATGTCTCCCTTGACAATGCCTCACTTTTGGCCTTTAGTTGAGTGTTCGTCCCTGTGAGGGAGGCTTTGGGTTCAGTACCCTGGCCGAGACATACCAGAGTAATCGCTACCCCTGCCTAGCGCTCAGTATTTGGGGAATGGGACGTCTGGTTTGCCATTTGTCAGTATAATGTGACCGGCTGGGGTGTCCTGCTGGTTGTCTTCAGCAGTATGCTTCAGTGAGGTAGCACTATAAATCGGCAAAAGTTCCGGACTATCACAAGGAGACTTTACACGAACATACCGCAGCTTCCAAAACACTCCATCTGATCCCGGTGCTAAATGTTGCTTTTTGATAAATTACCAACACCAACGGTAGTATAAATAGTGCCCGAACATCCATTAGTATTCAACCAAAAACTTATAGAAACTTGAAATGCATGATAAATTGTCTAATTATAATGAGATAGTACAAAATTTGAAGGAAACTGGTTGAAAACTGAGGTTGAGGATCTACAGAGATATAAACGTAAGGACAATAACTCTTACAAAACAGCCAAATCAACATGCCGCTCAATAAAACAGCAGTATATATCAAACATATCAAGCCTAATTAGTTTCAAAGAAATCGGTTTGAAATGTAGTAGGAGGTAATCAATTAATATGAAATAAACAAGTGGGGCAATAGCGTTTACGAAAATAGTCAAATCAAAATACAGCTCAGGGAAGCACGTCTTCATAATTAACATGATCATAAATCCTAAGGTTTCAGAGATCAGTTAATTAATGTAGATCTCCGGACAAAAATCAAATATCAAAATAAACCAAAGGGAAGAACTTTCGCCAAAATAGTCGAATAGAAGTGCTGTTTAGAGGAATACAATTCGACTGTATCTATCTCTCTATGTTTCAAATAGATTGGTTGAAAAATGCACGAGGACAAAAAAAAGTTTAAGTCGAACGGGAGCACAGATGGACGACGCTATACCATAATATTCCGTCACGTTTTGACGGGGCTATAAAAATGACCATGTAAATGGTGTTGGGTGAATCTACAGAGAGTGTATAGTCGGTAGTTATACCGATTGTCCTGGTTCGAATCTGCATTGACTAAACGGACTCACAGAATATCATTAAACGTAATAGTGGAAGTAGTAATAGGCACCATTGGAGTCAATTAGTATCTCCATTGGACGCCAACGTTGGAGTTTTACAGGCTTGGCTAAATCCATTACACAAATATGAAAATACCGTTTTCTTCGTCTTAATGCTTGACATAAAATCGTCCCAGAAATATGTCAAGGAACCATTGATCAGATGGTGTTAGATGGATCAGCTTGCGCATTTGATATACTTGGTGATGTGTCATCATTATTTGCGCTACACGTCATAGACTTCAAAAGAACATGTTTTAACAAATGCAGAATATGCCGGAATGTAATACCAATACATTGTATATGACATAAAAACAGCTAATTAGTGTTTCACTTACGCGGTCAACTATCGGAGTCTATCTTAGTCATTAACTAAATACTTGGGAACAGAATCACACAATTTACCATAAAAAGTACGACTTGATTACATCACTTAACAGTTGATATCCATCTACGATGTTAAGGTGCAACTCGTTCAATATTGACAAAGACTATGTGTATTTCTATGGTTTACCATCTAGTAATGTTCTTTTGAAATATTTTTATTCTTTTTCGATACGAAGGTCTCTGTTCAAGTGATATGTAGTTTCCTGATTTCGCTGTCAGTACACTTACTCATATTTTGAAAACATTATTGGGATTCGACAAAGTTTTACCTGTGGTAAACCTTTCTTGGATTCGACAAAGTCTTACCTGTTGTTTTGCACTTCACGAGATAATATATAACAAAATACAACATGTTTCATTGATGTTCAAGGTTGTCAAAGTTCCTAATAGATAGGGGCACCTAGTATATCATTGAAAACAAAAACAAAATACAGCATGGTTCTTTGATGTTCAATGTTGTTATAGTTCCTAATAGATAGGGGCGAGAGGACATATGCTATGCATGTAGAAGCACTAATCTGTATCCCACTGGATGGTATTAATGGTAATGGATGTGGTGATGTTTGACATAAAGTAAATGGTTTTGTATTTAACTTTTAAAGACTACAACTTTCTCCAGCGAAAATAATATATGCTGGTTATACTCCATATTTAGGCAGAAAAATTAGTGATTTGCAGCTTCAATTAGGAATTAAAAGGTAAGTGTTACAGATTAAAAAAGGATTTTGACGCCAACCATTGAATTATGTTTATTGTGTCTATTTGAGACTGCTCTTTTCTTTGCTTTTCTCGCCGTTCTTTTTCCTATCTTTATCATTTGAATTGTATATATTACATAGCGTTATGTAACATGACATGTACATTGTATACGTTTTTACTAGCCTCATAGTCTTTTTTTGTTTTCCTTAGTCTGCCTCCGTTCCCGTAACATTGCGTGATTTTTGCATTACGATGGTATGTCGCGACCAACCAGAGGCGGCTATAAAATACGATTGCGATACAAGTTTAAATTTTACGTCACCAATGGGTATATAAATATAAACCCACACGTTCTTAGATGTGCATTTCCATGTTTTCATGTTTTATTCACTGTAATTTACACTGGTAAGTCGCAATAGGATAAATGTCTGTTGTACGATTTATATAGTTTCAAAGCAAATCCCAAATGGGTTGTACAAAACATTGAATATGTTAACACGAAACAGTAGAGTCAAAACTAATACAAATTGGACAATAATATGTCACAAGAAATTTACCCTAAATGAGGAGGTGCAATATTATCCGACAATACCATAAATCTAATGATGGTTCAAAAGAATATCAACGGCATGTGTATTCTCTGAACCGCGTCTGTATACAAATGGCACGCATGTTGCGGGAAACCTCGGGGTTTATTACCACCAGAGGTGCCTATCACTCACAACCACTAAGGATTGAACACACACAAGATCTCACTTGTTACACTTTCTATACAAAACCCAGATATAGCAGAACCAGAGATGAATTGTGAAAAACACTAGAAATCTTGGGAGGTCGAATGGCGTGGTTTTAACGCACTCGTATTTCACTGGGTTAGATCACCTGATCGGAAGTAAAAAGGTATAGGGTCACCTGACCGATCACGTGGGTTCTCTGGGTACTCCGGTTTCCTCCCTCAATAGGACCTGTTGCGCTCTTACTTCCGATCAACGACAGAGATTAATGTAAGTTGATATCACTTTCTTTGCAATTGTTTTATAATGAATAAAGTTAACACATGACCTTGTATAGTTGAAGGTTTATGGAACGGTAAAGTGTACTCTAGAGATACTACCTGGTGGTATAGAGGCTATTTAAGAATCTGGTCAAAGTTTCATCAATTTTCCTTAGATTAAGAAAATCCCTGTGTTTAGGAGAGTTATACCAGAATGATGTAAGGATAACTAGACAGGTCCCAAAATATATAACTTTTAAATGGAAACTGCTTAATTATTGGGGGAAGAGACATATATCAGAACATCAGTCAGAGAATATTAAAACGTTTATTATCGATAATTACAAGTGTAACTTGATAGCTAAACAAGAATAAAACGGAAATAAAAAGAAAATGTATACATAATACATCAATTCTGCTTATCAAAATGTATGTATGGAGAGATTGCATTCCAAAAGAAATATAAATTTGAAAACTGCCGTATTCGAGCAAATTTAATTGAGCATGATATAATGAATACATCGATGGGAGGATGGAAAAAATCGTGAAGGAGTGAAATCGACAGTCTGAAACTGTAATTGATTTTCAATGTCCTCTTAAACTGTAATTGATTTACAATGTCCTCTTAAGGGGGGGGGAAACGTCTTTACCAGTCTTTGGGGAGAGTGCATTGACATGATACATTACCTACCCCTTTTTCATAAACTAATTATCGAAGACAGGATCTATTTCAGCAATGCCCATATACTTGGCAAGCATGTCACTGGAAATATAGAGCCGTCGTGGCTACAAGATTTACCTACCACCACGACATGTAAAGAGGGCAGAAAACTCATTCGATCCAGATTGGAATTCGGGATACACAAACTAGAACGAATCCATTTTAGGTCTTTTTATATATGAGTAGATATCACTCTCTTTGCTCAGCGGTTAAGTTAAGATGGGAATCACAACTGTTTCCGTGTTATTTCCTTTTCACTCGTTGCAATATTTATTTCTCTTTTCAACACAGCCCATTTTCAATGAGTGAGTAAAACTCCGATAACTATCGGAAATGTTACGAGTAACATATAACATATAAAAAGGCACACAATATATTTATCATATATTTATTAATTTTAATATAATCTGGTAACATTTATCATTGTACATATTTGCAGGAGTCGGCGATGAAGCAGAAGACGCTTTCCGTTCCGGAACGCCGATCATGTTCTCATTACGCTTTTTCAATGGTGTCATTGCGAGGTTTTGTTTGCATGTCTTTCTCCTCTATGATTTATTTCGTTTAAAAAGAAAATCGGCGTTTTCGGGCTTATTGACATACCAAATGGTTCCGTTAACACCATCCTCACATTCGAGAAAGCGACTTAATCTTGATTTGACCTAGATTTGTATAGTGGGTGTCGTCTATGAAGCAGACGACGCTTACTCTACCGGAACACCTGGTCTTATTCTCCTTGTACTTGTTCAATTGTCTCTGTATGTCTACATTTTGTTGATATTTTCTCCATTTATTTTTTCGGTTATGTTATACTGATAAACTACATCTGTGCATACATGTGATTTAATTTTCATGGATGGACAATTTCCGTTCGGTCGGAATGCGATAAGCTAGCTATAGCATCCTACAGATTTTGCATTGATTTATATTGTTTCTTGGTGTCGGTTAGCTCTGTACGGATCACGTTTGGGCGGAATATCTAATAAAATATTTATGTAAACAAATTATTCGTTCGCCATGACACCTTGTGCCCTATATATGTGGGGCATTGGTGGGGAAAATCGTTAGCTCGGCAAAGTTAAGCTGTTAATAATGTTTACAATATTGATTTCAGTGCATAAAAAGGCGAAGAGTTCAGAGAAGGCAGGAAACGAAGTATATTTATGGCTATTGTTAAATAATTCATAACTGCATCACATAGAGGATTGTCCAATTAGTGTCGGGAACATCACATCTAGCTATAGGTAGGTACAAATGTATGTATGCGAGTAGGTAGGTAGTAGATATAATTCTATGTATGCGAGTAGGTAGGTAGTAGGTATAATTCTATGTATTAGGGAAGGCGGGTAGTAGATACAATTTTATGTATGTTAGTGGGTAGGTAGTAGATATAATTGTATGTATGAGGGAAGGCAGGTAGTAGATATAATTGTATGTATGTTAGTGGGTAGGTAGTCGATATAATTGTATGTATGTTAGTGGGTAGGTAGTCGATATAATTGTATGGATGAGGGAAGGTGGGTAGTAGGTTCAATTGTGTGTGTTAGGTAGGTGGGTAGTAGGTACAATTGTATGTGTGTGGGTGAGTAGGTAGTAGGTACAATTGTATGTGTTAGGTAGGTGGGTAGTAGGTACAATTGTATGTGTTAGGTAGGTGGGTAGTAGGTACAATTGTATGTGTTAGGTAGGTGGGTAGTAGGTACAATTGTATGTGTTAGGTAGGTGGGTAGTAGGTACAATTGTATGTGTTAGGTAGGTGGGTAGTAGGTACAATTGTATGTGTTAGGTAGGTGGGTAGTAGGTACAATTGTATGTGTTAGGTAGGTGGGTAGTAGGTACAATTTATGGTTGTTATGTTTGTGGGTAGTAGTATAATTGTATGTGTTAGGGAGGTGTGAGTAGGTAACAATGTATGTGTTAGGTAGTGGTAGTAGTACAATTGTATGTGTTATGTAGGTGGGTAGTAGGTAAAATTGTATGTGGTTAGGTAGAGTGGTTAGTAGTACATTTATGGTGTTAGGTAGTTGTAGTAGGTACAATTGTATGGTTAAGTAGGTGGGTAGTAGGTACAATTGTATGTGTTATGTAGGTGGGTAGTAGGTAAAATTGTATGTGTTGGGTAGGTGGGTAGAAGTAAAATTGTATGTGTTGGGTAGGTAGGTAGTAGGTACAATTGTATGTGTTAGTAGGTGGTTAGTATGGTACAAGTTGTTTTAGTAGGTTGGTAGTAGGTACAATTGTATGTGTTAGGTAGGTAGGTAGTGGGTACAATCGTATGTGTTAGGTAGGTGGTAGTAGGTACAATTGTATGTTAGGTAGGTTGGTAGTAGGTACAAATGTATGTGTTAGGTAGGTGGGTAGTAGGTACAATTGTATGTGTTAGGTAGGTGGGTAGTAGGTACAATTGTATTTATGTGGATGGTTGGGTAGGTAGTAGGTAATTTGTTGTATGTTGGTTGGTTGTAGATATAATTATATGTATGTGAGTAGGTAGGTAATAAGTACAATTGTATGTATGTTGGTTGGTAGGTAGTTGGTACAATTGTATATTTTTGGTAGGTAGGAAGTGGGTACAATTGTATGTTTTAGGTAGGTGGGTAGAAGGTACAATTGTATGTATGTGAGAGTGTAGGTATTGGGTACAATTGTATGCATGTAGTTGGGTAGGTAGTAGTTACAATTGTATGTATCTTGGTAGGTATAAGTGATATGCGATATACATTAATATTTAAAGAAAATGAAGTTGATTTTATAGTTCAATGATGAATCAGTTCATACGTTTATACGTTCTTTAATCTTTCATTCATTTTTATGTACATTTCGGGAATTAATTTGCGATGGATCACACCATTTCCGCCCATTGAATACTTGATTCACATCTCTTTTTATCGTTCTCTTTCACTCGTTTCTGTGTGAGTTTCACATAGGCGTTTAGCTGTAGAAAGTTAACAATAATTTCTAGGATTGCATCCCTTTCGGCGAACAGAATATGACATGTTATGATAGAATGAACAGCTTGTCAATAACGGTTTTACTACATACATGTAGCTTTCAGATGAATGGAGCGGCTTCTGAAACAAACCAAAGATAGGTTAATTCAGACAAGTACCATGCTTCCTTTACATCACCTTCGGATGATCTCCACAAGGAATGCATGTCTAGTTTAACATGAACAATAGAAAAATAATCTAAAGATTGCCCTTTGCTGCAAGTTTCTTTTCCTTTTTTTCTATTCGTGTGTCTGAATTATTTGACATTTTTGCCGTGGAGATTTGAATGGAATTTCGTCGTCATGGTGATATAAACTAAAGAACGTTCCTATGTTTTATTTTTTCATAATTTCAAACACAACCGGCATGGATACTGTAGATGATTTGTTGCTAGTCGTAAATTCTATAAACCTTACATCAAATATTTCTGCTTCCCCCGAAGTAGTTCGATCTCTGTGTTAACCCACGTATTCGTCGCGCTGCTTTACGTTATAATATGTCCATGTCTTTCTATGTAGAGTTGGTAAAGTTGCTCCACAATCCGTAACCAAATAAATGGTAAAACTAGCCTTCTCCATAGTGAAACGGAGTTAATTCCATTCCTGTGAACTCAGATTGAGATGAAACTTCAATTAGTTTCGATTCTTTTTTTTAAATGCATTCGCTTGATCGACTCCAATGTTATCATGTTAAATCTAATACCAGCGTATATTTTTCAGTTTGAATCAGTTTTTGATATATTTCACTTGTCTCCGTCGATCATTTTTCTTTCAGGGTGAAAATCCGCACTCATGTTGAGTTGCAATTCAGTCTCCATCTACACGAGCAGTTGTATATTACAAGGTATTCTGAGGAACCTGTGCAGCTCTGTATTACTCCAGGATATTATCCGCTAATGATATTCAAAGAATTTGTTTGTTTTCAATCAGTATTCTTTTTCGTGACTCGCGCATGGACATGTATATGATCCGTCTTTGCTGATACCCTGCGAGGATATGGTCTGTCCTTGACCGACGCCTTGTGGGGATATAATCCTCCCTTGACCGACGCCTTGTGCGGATATGGCCTGTCTTTGGCCGACGCCTTGTGTGGATATAGTCTTCCCTTGACTAACGCCTTGTGCAAATATGGTCTGCAATTGACCGACGCCTTGTGCGAATATGTTCTGCAATTGACCGACGCCTTGTGGGGATATAATCCTCCCTTGACTAACGCCTTGTGCAAATATGGTCTGCAATTGACCGACGCCTTGTGCGAATATGTTCTGCAACTGACCGACGCATTGTGTGGATATGATCTGTCCTTGACCAACACCTTGTGTGATGTAGGAGCGTTCCGGCATTTTGGAACGAGTTATTCTTTACTGATAAGTTCGTTGGAGTCCTGTAATTCCAACATTATTGAACTATCTAAAAGCTGTATCACAAGATCTGAATAGCCATAGCCACTCCTGGATTATAAACTAATGGTTAGGGTACCAATATATAAAGCATTTGTTTGACGTCGTTTTCATTGTTTGCCCATTTTATTCATAATTTGAGCTCACTATTTTTGGCTCTTATGACCTTAACAGTGTTGATGGGCCGTTAAGAACTAACTAACTAACCAACCAACATTATTAAATGCTTCCTGGTTGTTCAGAATGGCTATACATACGGGAAAAGACGTCTCCATATTTTGATATATACTTCAATGAGGAATGAATCCCGCCGTAATACTAGTGCAGTCCCTACGGAATCCTTATTGGAATTTAGAATTCTGAAGATAGAACTAATCACCTGTAGATTAGTTTCTAAAGGACCGAAGATTTTTAAGTCACCGACATCAGGGTTGTATTCCTGAACTGTTGACGTCAAATATGTCTGTATCATTTCCTTTATACAGTGTAACTATTCCGAACGTAATGTTCGTGATAGACTTGTATGACATCGTTATATATCTTCACTAGGTTCAATAGTTTATTCAACTTGAAGCATTACGGCTCATTAGCATGTACATAGAAATATCTATTTCAACAACATATATACAATATGTAGGTTAGGAGATAGACAAAACAATAGGCGTACCTGGTGATAGGAATAAAGAAACATACATTCAACAACATATATACACTTTGTTAGATTAGTCAGTGGATGGACAAAGCAATAGGTATAACTAGAAATAAGTACATAAAAATATGAATTTCAACGGAAAATATACAATTTGTAAAAATAGTATGGGGATGGGCCAAATGATAGATATACCTGGAGAGAAACACATACAAATATCATATTGATATATACTAAACGTTAGCATATCAACCGCATTAACCAGACTGATTTATTTTTATTACGTACAGCTAGAAGTTGGATAAGATTGAATAGAGTTCCAGTAATACTATTTAATGAGTAAACCATGATAATATCCAACACACATGAATTGAAGATCTTCATGTCCTGTCATGATCAGCGGTATCGTTTCAACATGATCGTTTCTGATTCCATACGATTTTTTAAAATTTCGTCAAAGTGAGCCAAGGCTGTGGGACTACTTATAGTTTTCTGTATACATAATTGTGATAAACCGTACCATATATTCACTTATGGGTCGAAATCGCACACTATATAGCCATTTACATGGAGTTTGCTGCATGACTTCATCCTCGTGTTTTTAGAACGCATTGCCTTAAAGAATGTTCCATCGTCTAATTCTGATTTATGCAAATAAAATTATTTGACATTGCCCTGTTCTTTGTCGAAGATACGTTTTGCCTTTTTCTGTCGCAGTAGTCAAAACAATGACAAGCGCTGTCAATATGCACAGGGTAAAATTGTAATCATGTTACGGGAATCTATCGTTCTGCCTACTCGAGCCCTTTTGTCAGATGGCCAGAAGTTTTCGGGCTGGATCTATCGTAACAACCAGCGCCTGTATTTAATTATAACGTGTAAATTGTAGGCACTCATCGATTACCTTGCCACTTTTTTTTATTCACGGACAAATGTCACAATTACTCTACGAGATAAAGCATACTCCTTTATGGTTTTGCTGACAGACGTACCGCCTTTTACACGAGACAGAACTAGGCCGTTACTTTTTCGCGGAGGGGTAATTTTGGAAGGTATAGCCTGTCGGAACACATTATCGATACCTGCCGAAACCACATTCGATTATGGCTGTGTCGCCACGTTTTTTTTTTATCGTCGTGATACTGTAACACGTGTGTGTGTCATCAGGGCTCAGAATATCATTCTTATAAGGAAGACTGATTTTATTGCATTGCACAGATCTACAACCTTTGCAGGAGAACGATGTTATCACAACATAAAAAGTCTTAAACCTCTTTTCGAAACTGTTAACAAAATTTTGAACTATCTGAAAGCTGTCGGTCTGTACGACATGACATGAGTAACCATACACATTTCACACTGTATATGTAGGTGTAATAATATAGGTTGTTTATTTAAGTATTTTACATATTTCGTTTAATTTGATGTTTCATTTTGTGCCCATTTTCGCTCACCCTTTTTTACCCTAATGACCTTTGCAGAGTTGATCGACCGTTAAGAATGTAATAACCAACCAACCAACCAACAAAGTCACTAACTAAACACAGAGTTAAATAAGCTAATGATAGACAGAACCACCACTGAACTACTATGGTTGATAATTTCATTAGCCACAAAATATTGGCTCGTTTCGTATCGCAGAATTGACTTCTTAATTGTGATTATTACATTGGTAATGTCATTATGTTTCAAATCTGAAACCAAAAACTTGAGTTTAGGTTACATTTCTTTTACTTTTTATCACCAGGAACATTATTACTTCAAAGTCTTCTAAAATCATTCCACAATTTCAGCCCAGTTGATTGGATCCTCACCATGATCACGCACATTAGTTTCATTAGTGAATACAGGAAATGCCAACATTTTCCTGGTTCCTGAATTGATTTTTTTTTACATTGTAGTTGCATTTGAAAACATTTCTTTCTACATTTAGATATTTTTCAGCTAATTACTGAGTAGTAGAACATTTGATAAAGTTTCTTCGTATTGTTGATTCTACAGATCCTTTCACCTTCACAATGAGAACTCATGAGCTGTCCAGTGAGCATTTTTTGCTTCTTTTAGTGAGTCATCTTAGGGTATACTTTCATACAACTTACAGCTTTTGATATATTTCAGTTAGCCTTTCAGGTACTGAGTCAATACCTTCATTTTTTGAATTCTAATAAATCCCTCACCATGCAAGGCGCACAAAAAGGACATTAATTAATTTATCTTTAGATAGCTCGTTCCAAATTCGACGTGAATTGAACATGATCAGAGAGATGGGGAAATATGGAACTAAGGTCATAAGATATCCACTATACCATGATCACCAACACATCAACCAGAATATTCTTAACAGGCGGAAACACACCACAAATAACCAAGACATCTTCCATTGTTTACTCTAAGACCTGTGGAGAGGCATAGATTTGTTTTTCTAGATAACTGACCGTACAGCCAAGTGAATTTCTAGGAATGGAATAGTCTATTTGGTAGACACATTATAAAAGATTAACATTATGGTGCAATTTGTCATCTTTGTCATTGAGGTCTAGCAATTGAGTAGCCATCCCCATAGTGGTTAGATAAGGATGGTGGTACAAAGACAGCTCATAGATCTACATGTCTTTATTTCTTCCTAAAATGATTTATTAAATTTTATCCATAGTCTATCTGGAGACTGTGTTAAATTTCTTAATGTTCTACGCCTTTAGAAATTGATTTATTTCACCTATACTTTCACACCACTACTATTTCTCCGTGATTTCTTGTTACGTATTTACATTTTGATATCGCTTATCAATATATATATGTATATGTACATATAAATTTTCGAGTGATTGCAAGTCCAGGTAAGATATTTATATCAAAGTTCAGCATAGATAAAAAAAAAATCACCAGTATGCTTGTCTTCAGTTCCATTTAAATCCCAAAAAGAGATAGAGATACCTTCTTTCTTTAATGTTTATTAATTAAATGAGAGGAGATATGATTAAACAATCCAAAAGAAAGAGATAAAAGAAAATGAAAGCAATTAGTATGAATTATTATTCTTCATCCATAACATTTAACAATTATCCATGTTATGATTGTGATGATAGATTATCAGATTGATCCCGGGTATGAAATTATCCTGAAATCAGGATCCTGAAGACCCATGACCTTATGTGTGACCTTGACCTGTGACCATATGCTTGAACACACTTTCAGAAGCCTGTCGAAGAAATTTTACTGATATTGTCACATGACTATCACCATAGCATATTATATAAAGTAATAAGCAACAGTTGTCAAACAACAGTATATATATATAGAGTGTCGTTACAAGAACATATCGGCGGTGTGATTTCTGGATAAAAGAAAGTAGGTTTTATTTTTGATAGACTCAATCGCCCAAAGAGTCTTCCCGAGCAGCACATGAACATATTGTTAAACTTGACATGTACAGATTATACCCAATGCATAACATATTTACATGTAATGCATACTGAATTCAAAGAAGCTTTAAACTAATGTCCGTTACCATCAAAACTAATTCTTCGTAGCAAAACAATAGGCAAGCCAAAAATTCTTACGTTATTAAATCCATTTTGTACAAGTAACCGCCAAACTAAGTTTGCTTGCCTGGTTGTGTAGTACATGTTACAATGCATAATGGAT
Source organism: Pecten maximus (assembly GCF_902652985.1). Lineage (NCBI taxonomy): Eukaryota > Metazoa > Mollusca > Bivalvia > Pectinida > Pectinidae > Pecten > Pecten maximus. Next base: position 32,615,113 of record NC_047018.1, read on the forward strand.
TTAGTAATTCTCATTAATTACTGCATCCACAAACAACATATCACACAGGGATGTATTCAATAAGTTTCATCTATATGTGTTATTACAATATATACTATTATACAAGCATATGTACAACTCCACTTAGGCTTTATCACATTATACTTCCAACCTACGAATGATGTAAATATAACACCAACATGGAATATACTAGAAACCAACTTCAACGTTATCAGTGTATGTGATCGACTATATATAGTCAGTAATACATTGTGTGACTTTAACACAGACAATAACATAATGGTTTCGGATAACATGTAAACTAAAGGGAAGGAACTCTTCGAAATCCTTCTCACAAGCATAAGATCTTAAAACAACAAACAGCATCACTAATAACAACACTTGAATGTAAACATATAGGTTGTGTCCTGTGGCGGCGAAGTATGGTAGATTGCAAGTGCAGTATCCAGTTCTCTACGCTCTGCTCTAATAAAACCCTTCATGATAGACACCATTTTTGAATAAACATTCCACAGCTTTGATATTCTATCTTCCACAGATTCTCTCCCGAGTTTGATATTCTCTTCAAGAGCTCTCAAATCCTCGTTATTGCAAAATGTCTCGACCGAAATACGTGTATCCACAGCAAGAAGAAGACCTGTTAGATTAGTTGATCTCTCCAAGAACTTAAATTCGTTGCTTTCCTCCTGATTTGATGCAATTTCACCATCAATACCCAACGCTGATTCTTCATCTTCGTCAAAGGCATGCTTGAATGACCTTGACTGTTGATAGGACGTTAAACAAATGAAACCAAACCAAAACCAAATCAAAGGCATGCGTCCCACTATCCTAACCATGTACTTGTCTGTCGATCTCTTCACGGTTGAAATCTGTAGAAGGCAGCGATAATCCAAAACATGTCGACATCAGCAGGGCATGGAGTGCTGTATCTACCAGGAAGTGTGCCCTTACAGCACGACTGACTGCCTTTCCACTCATAATATGATTTACTGCATTTGGTGCATACACTAGTTCAATCGGTTCCCGTAGTCCTGATCCACTCATTACGTAACCGATGCATCCCAGAAAACTCATATCGTGTGAAATGACCCAAGACGAAGAATTATAGACTGGAATGGGCTCCCCTGAAGTTCATTTGCTGCTATCATGGTGGCCTTCCAATACATGACGGATATGAACCCTTCATGATTCCTGACCATCCGGGCATTGGGCATCGGAGCAGCCAAAGCAAAGACGATGATGTATCAAGTCTTGCGATGTTGTCAACAGTTCTGAGGTCTTTCAGGTCACGGTTTTTCATCGTTGTGAACTTGTTTGATGATGGCTGGTGAAATTTGATGTCGATGTCGCCTGTGCTCTTGATTTCATCTTGTTGAACATTCAACTTTTACATTACTGTTCGTGTCCGTAATCAGGGTGTTGTGCAAGAAATGATTTCCATGCTGTGAAAGGTACTTTTGCCGTCAAGCGTACACGAGTTGTGGTCCACATTATTGACTGTAGACTGTACGAAGTGTCCACGTTGAAAGCCGACAATATTGGTCCCTTGTTGGAGCGCTGTACTCGAAGCACTGAACCTCTGTATAAGAAATACAAAACCTTAGCGCGTTGATTTCATCGATGAGAAACTTCGATCCCGTCTGTTGGTGAAGCTGAACACCCAATCCCAACTATAGTGGTGCTAGCAGTGCTCGTGGTCTGGTTGCTTTTATGATGGTTTGACCTATCGCAGCTACTTTTAGTCTTGTGTCTTTAACCCGTATAATGTTCTTCAGTAGACAGAGTAGACTACCGGGTAAATATTCCGACATTACATCATCCGATTCGATATCTATTGGTGATGGATACACATTTTGTTTTCCTTCCATAGACATCACGTCATTCCTAATTAGTTTTGCCGCCGTTTCGATAATTTCGCGCTTCTCTGCTTCTTCGTCTAGGTGTTGTTTTGGTTGATGGCAGGTTTGTAATATTGAAGAAGCTGTCTTACTGAATGTAATTACGCAGGATTTGCCTTGTTGACCACTGAAAATGACTTCATCGCGATGGTGCTGCTTCAAGTGATGCTTTAGATGACGCGAGGAGAAGGCGTCCTCTCCACATATCTCTGTCATTTTTGCTGCAAGGTCCAACAAGGTACAATGTAACCTGTTGCTCTTTGTTTTCTTCTAGAAACCCCGATAACTTTCAGGAAGTTGTCATTTTGAGTTTTTGGTCTTCCTTTTGGTGTCCTTGACTCGTGTTCTATAGTACTAAATGCTGACGGTATTTGTTTATGGGTTCTAAAGTTAATGTTGCATGTATGATGATACATGTACACCGCATCGGCAGCATGTAAGTCACTAATTGTTTCCAGTCGTCCACGAATTTGGGATGCCCATTCATGGTCACGTTCATTACAGCATAATATAATTTGTGTTTGAAAGTAATTTTTCCTTACCGGAAACACATCAAAACCCCTCTCCCGGTCGGACACCTTCGCTGAATGACATCAACAAAAAATGTTCCTGGAATTAAAAAAAAAAACTGTCTAGAGCGCAAATAAGGTTTCGCAATTGGAATTGGAGGTGTCGACGTGACGTTTTCAGCAATATATTTTTTTTTATTTGACCGGGGTCAATGTACATGAACAATCTGTACCGGACATACCGTTATCTGGCTGTCTCGTGTCTTGCTTACCTCATTAATCCCAATACCTCCCTTTGCCCGTAGGACGGATGATTCGTCAGATCTCGCTTTAAAATCTTTAAGCACAAGGTAATAGTATAACAACGTGGTGTGTATTTATATTTTGATACTTTGATACGAGAAATAGAAACCGTAAATTAAACATATTGATTTTAAAATATACGTCAAATCAAAATAAAATATGACTCCAAATCATCAATTGAAAGGTGATAAAGGCAAATTAATTAAAATTAATCGGTTAATTATAACTGATTCTAATTTATACTTAGAAACAATTCTTTGTTTCTATAACTCGTGTAAAGTCAAGCGTGTTACTTCAACTACAAGCAGGCATGTTGTATGCCCATGGGCTTCCTTAGAAAAATAAATCGAAACTATCGCATTTTTTAAATGTCAAATTTCCACCAAAAATGGTCTTATCGAAATATGCAGCATTCCTACTGATGAAATATATATTCTATTGAGACTCAAATCAGGTTTAATTAAACAAATGATTTTTGATTGAGTATAACCATTAACCAATAAATAAAATGCCTATTTTGAGACCAGCAGACAGCATTTCACAAATTTGATAATATCATAAATGTCACAGAAATTGGACATTTTCATGCATTTAACATCGAAAATACATATCTATCAATGATAATATGTCCCTTACCATTTGATTTCTTCCTGTCAGACCGTAGGTATGATCTCCGGGTCATCGTTGTTTACTTCATTGTTTACTATCATAATATACCGCGAGCGAAGTTTAGAGTAGCAATTACCTCCCTTGGTACATATGGAAACCCCAGCCGTCATACAAAATCTACGTTATTAATATATATATTCTTATTGGTTAGCGACATAGATACATTCTGTTGCAATTTTGTCACATCGAAATAATAAATTGACTGAACTAATAAACTATAAGAATTAAATCTGACTATTTTAGAACACCTGGAGGGCAGATGAGCATATAACATGGCCCGTCGTCAGTCTGTCAGCTTTTTTTTCTAACAATAGCATATAGGGGCCTAGACCTGAACGACTCAGTGGATTTGACCAAACCTTTTGTCTGAAGCATCCTTTGGTGAAGGAGGGGGGGGGGGGGGGGGGGGGGGGGGGGGTAATTTCTTATTGTGTATATGGGGAGAGGACACTAGGTTATCAACGGTGGGTCTGACAATGATTATATGGAGAGAGGGCACTGGAGTATATCTTATATCTTATTATATTATCTTATTTGGTATATGGGGAGAGGACACTAGGTTATATATATTATTGGGTATATGGGGAGGACACTAGGTTATATATTATTGGGTATATGGGGAGAGGACACTAGGTTATATATTATTGGGTATATGGGGAGAGGACAGTAGGTTATATATTATTGTGTATATGGGGAGAGGGCACTGTAGTATATATTATTGGGTATATGGGGAGAGGACAGTAGGTTATATATTATTGGGTATATGGGGAGAGGACACTGGGTTATATATTATTGTGTGTATGGGGAGAGGACACTGGGTTATATATTATTGGGTATATGGGGAGAGGACACTAGGGTTATATATTATTGGGTATATGGGGAGAGGACACTAGGCTATATATTATTGTGTATATGGGGAGAGGACACTAGGATATATATTATTGGGTATATGGGGAGAGGACACTAGGTTATATATTATTGGGTATATGGGGAGAGGACACTAGGGTATATATTATTGGGTATATGGGGAGAGGACACTAGGTTATATACTATTGGGTATATGGGGAGAGGACACTAGGGTATATATTATTGGGTATGTGGGGAAAGGGCACTAGAGTATATCTTTTTTTCACTTTTGACATTCTTATTCAGATTGTCCACATAAAGTATTTACGTAACACAGAAAGAAACAATTAAGACAATATCTTATTTGGTATACTGGGAGGACACTAGATAATGTGTAGATTTGGAGGACATTTAGCTATAGTACCTAGTACCCTCTCCCATATACCCAGAGACCTATACACTAATTTAGTATGTAAGTCTCTGCATATACCCAATAAACCTTTCAATCCAAAGGCCTTTATTGAAATGATCTGTTTTATCGCCAATTTCACATAGTCTAACTGATATTCTAAGTCTGAGTCTAAGCTCCACTTAATTGCTGTTTTTCTGCTCCAAGTTATGGTAATTATAGGGGTGTCTTTTTTGAGTGGATATTTTTACCGAGTCTATTCTTAATATGTAATAGATTGCATTCTATCCCCTTTTCAAATTATTATTTAAATATGAATTTATTGGGAACACGAATTAAGTTGTGCTAGTCGTTAATTTTTTTGTCTAAGGGGCCGTAAATACCCGAATACTCTCAATTTATTTTTATTTTATTTTTACTCGGAATATATTATTGAAGTCCGTGAATCGCATTTTCCCATATACAGTACTCTAGCCGTTCATACTGACACATATTTCTGTACCAGCAGTCATCGATAGATATGAGAGTTATCCCCCCCTACCACCGACACGCATGACCAGTCCAACGCGGAACATGATTCGCGGACTGTCAGGTGCAGTTTCCGCCGGAGTGAGTTTATTGATCAAGCTTTACAACCGGAGTCCCATAGACCTACTATGTACACGATCTAGAGCTATTTTAGGACTATATCGACGACACCCGGATATAAGAGTTCTCGCTGTTAAATATTGGACCACAGCGTCTTCAAACATGGAAATAAAAGGACGAGTGATCGTGTATTCGATACTTGGATGTCCCCACTGCATGAGGGCTAAAGATACATTACAGAATGAAGGGGATCCCGTACACGGACATAAGTTTGGATACCTACCCGCAATGTCGGGAGGAAGTGAAAAGTCGTACCGGTAGACAAACCGTGCCACAGGTGTTCTTCAACGCGAGACATATCGGGGGGAATGATGATCTGCAGAAACTGGTATGTTTGTAATTAGACCTAGTACCTGTAATCAGAGACCTATATAGTATATAGGTCTCTGCTGTAATTAACAGGACCGGTGTAGTTATTTAGTCCTACTGTACCAGAGACATATATATCTATATATGTGTCTGGTCCTATAGACTGTCTACATGGATTTATATAAGTATATTATCTACGACCTGTTTTGACGTTGCACGCATTTGCGTTAAATTATATATGGGCGTTACAGGCGTATATTCATTATCAATGTGATATGAAATGCTCATTAAATCCCCCCCCCCCCCCCCCCCCCCCCCCCCCCCCCCCCTGAAGTCTCCCATTGCCTTAATGTTATTGTTATTAACAGTGTTAATCAGGTCTGTAAATATGAGCTTTAAAGATCACATGAAGTGATTGTAATGCAAAATGGGAATGCTTAGATATATGCACTAGCGAATAAATCAAATACAGCAAGGATTTTGATTGAGAACATTTACATTTCTATGAGGTCATGTTGGAGCTATGTTGATCATCGTCATGGCATGGCTTTGTACTGGTTGTCAGATTGGTTGAGAATCAATCAAAGGAAGGTAATTTGATCTAAAGATGGTATTTTTTCAAGTACACAAGTTGGCAGTTTTCCCCAACCTGAACGTAGGCCTAGTCAGGAGCTATGTTAATTAGTCTGTGACACAAAACGACAACTAAACAAGATGAAATATTAAAGGGAGATAACTCATCTTGATGTGATGAAAAGAAAAACCACAATAGGTATATTATTTTTCAAATGTTTGAATTTACATATTTTGGGTGAAAAATATTGCCCTCATATACCAGGTAGATAAAATTCTTATCAGTAGTGTAGGTAAAGTTTCTCAACTGATAATACTAGTCTCCCTGTGACCACTAGATAGTTACAGAAAATTGTGACATTTTTTTCATTCTTATTCTGAAATAATCACTTTTTGTTTAAAGATAATGCATGTTTTCTCCAAAAGTCCACATATCGAGAAACAAGATACTTATGTTTTGCAAGAAAGCAAATGGTTGTGCAGATCGATATCACTCGTGTCAGTTTTCATGAAACTGTTGTTAGTTGTAAGAAATGACTGGTGACAGTTTTTGAGTAAATTTAGGTGAAGAAAGTATTTTGGGATTTGATTAACAAATTTAAAAAAAAAAAAAAAAAATACAGAACCACAAGGGAATAAGTGGGATTTTAAAACACTAATTTGGATTTGAAGATTTTTGAAAAGTTATAACACAGATTTCAGTATTTCAATCTAGTTTGAATGTCTTATCCTGCAATCAGTGTTTGACCGATCTGTTAGAAACTAGATAGTACTTTCAGAGCCTTTCCCTAATAGCAATTTGGTTAAGATTTATTGCTCATTGGTTTTTTTTCTGTATTTCATTCTTGTTTGGGAATCACCCTAATACAATTTTGCCTAATCACCTTGCTTTTCAGTGGGCTTTATCGTCAGGACATGAACTTGTGTTTTGAATTTAATTGAATTTGTTACATTTCCATTAAATGTTTTCTGATTAATGCAAGACTGCTATTTTCAATTTATTGACTTTAGCATTGTCTACTATATTTTTCAAACACCTAGAATTATTTTGTTCAATAGATTTAAGATGATGTGATTTTTATGATTTTTTAAGGTGACTGACAGGAGTGAATGGGATGCAATCATTAATGAGTTGAAAGACACTCCTCCTGGGAGTGATGCTCCTCAGATACCAGACCCCAGTACCGCAGTCAAAGATTCAGGTATTAGTTTTTTGCACCCAGCCCCAGGTTCTTCAACATATTCCTAATATAACTTTAATTTGGAAAGCATTACAGATTTAAAGAAAATCTCAACTAAGATTTTACCTTAAATCCAATATGCTTTCTTATGGAAAATTTTATCCTTAAGTACTTCCGATAAGGAATATTAAGGAATCTGGGGCCAGCGTAAAACTGCTGCTGTTTAATGCTTGATTTTCATGCAGTCACTAATGACTGGTTTGTCGTTATCTATGTAATGCAACCAGTACATTGTACATTGTAAGTTTTCTTAATTTCATGCTGTCATGTACTGCTCAGTGTGATACATGAAGCTTTATAAATCAACCTTGAGGAACCCCATCATAAGTACACAGAGTCTGAATATGACCTTTGGTGTTACCAGGTTGTCAAACCTTAAACAAACAAATAGCATTTGTACAGATTAAAATATTGATGCTACACCACTGACAGCATCTAAACTGCTTGATGCAAAATGCTTAAAATAGTACTCAAAGTATAAAATAGTACTCAAAGTATAAAATAGTACTCAAAGTATAAAATATCTGATTATACCCCAACAATTGAGAAATACTTTCAGCCTCCTAAAACTGATTGTTCATAAGACGGAAAGATTCATATACCAAACATAGAAACAGAGAATGATAGCATTTCTTCGAGATGCAATTGATCATTTATTCACAGTGAATTCAAAAGATAAAGGAGAGGCAAAGTCTCCATTGGAATAAATTCTAACTTGGTTAACATTATCAGCATGGGATGATAGCTTGTTGGTATTCACATGTTGGCCCTGGCTGACCCCCTGGGGCTGATGGGGGTTTAAGAAGGGTCAAATTAGCTGAAATATTTCAAAACAGTGACCGTTAGAGCCCATGGGCCTCTTTGTATAGGTAGTGATAGCATAAAGTAAATATTTAAACTGTAAACATTAAGTCTCACTTTAATTGTTTCAGATGCTGGTGACTTCACCTGTGAACCAGATGAGTATGCCAAGCTTGTGCAGGACTTGAAGGCCAGTGGCCTTATCAAGGATCACTCCAAGATACTCACTACCTATAAACGGTCCTTTGTGGGCCGTGAGTTTGTCGACTGGGTGGTCAAAACAAAGGGGCTTGGTAAGTTTGCTTCTGTAATTAGAATGCGGATAACTTACTTTAATGCTATGTTCTCCAGAAGTAGCATAAGGCCTCTGTTTGTCCACACCCTTCATAAGGCCTCCATATTGTCCTTCCACCGCTTCATAAGTCTTCTATGCTGTCTATCAACCCCTTAATAAGGCCTCAACACTGTCTATCCATCCCTTTATAAGGCCTTCATGCTATCTAACAACATCTTTATAAGGCCTCCACACTGTACCCACACAGTAGATATTGCCAACAATGGGTTTCCGAGGGTTGACAATATCCACTGTCACATGCTAAATAATGTTTTGCTTTATTATCCCAAAAGTCCATCATGTAGACTAGTCATCGTAGATGTCTTCATTTCTTCTAAATTTTCCCTTCTTATCAAAGCAAAAACTGTCTGAAATTGTCATTCAAAACATCTTTGGAATTTACTCTTTTCAAATGCCTTTTCCTCCCCAAGGAACTGGCAGCAAACCATCAAGCTGTTTTTTTACTATTCATTGCATGTTTTTCAAGTCCTTTGTAGCAAGGATCCTGCTCCTAAACAGGAGCAAAACTCGACATGTTGACAGGTTGTGTAACTCTGCGTTTAACCAATCGGTGTCAAATTAGTGCTTCGTTGATATCATCTTACTGATAAAGCATTCTAGTGACCAGATTCTCCCTATTGGGAGAGGGAAAACTTTGCTATAGTTTATATAGGGAAATTGCATTTTTGACAATCATTTGTTTGATTTTTATTGGAATTCATTCTAACATTCTTAAAATTATCAGCATGGGATGACAGCTTAATGATATGCACATGTTGGCCCTGACTGACCCCTTTGATTGATGGGTGGGGCCAAAAAGGGTCAATTAGATTAACTAATGCCAGCATGGGCCTCTTGTTTGTCTAGATGTCTTTTGACCAATCAAATACACGGAAATTTACTTGAGGGATAATAAATATATGTTTTTCTTGACTGTTGCGAACCTGTTGAGATGTAACCTTGCAGTGTATTAATAAGGCCCTCCTTAGGTATATATGTTCATTTATATTTCAAGAGCTGGCTGCACCTATATATAGAGATTGTCAGGCCCTTCTCATGTATACATGTGTTTTTTCCAGAGCAGAGTGCACCTATTTAGATCAACAGACCCTCCATCTGTATACAATTGTTTGTTAGAGCAAAATACAGCGGTAAAGATGTGTCGGGCCCGCATTATGTATACATACATTTGTATTTTCAGACAGGAATGTAGCTGTCGATATGGGTCAGGCTCTGATCGACAAACACTTTGGCCACAATGTGAAGAGTGAGGAAGTGTTTCAGGACTCTCCAGACAAATACTACAGACTATTGGAGGATGACGAGTCCACGGCCTTGAATGCTGGCGAAACATCTCAGTGTGAACCAAAACCAGGTTTGTACATGTTTATGATAATCCTGACACTATACTGTTAATGTCAAGGTCTGCAGTCAAACTGTCTTTAAAGAAAGAGTTTTACAAAATAGGACATTTAATATCAATCGAGTTGGAAACCCAAGTGGGGCAGTTGCCAGGTACTGACCCTAGGTTGGTGGTTTTTCTCCAGGTACTCTGGCTTTCCTCCAACTCCAAAACCTGGCACGTCCTTAAATGACCCTGGATGAAGTGGTAATAGGACGTTAAACAAAATAAACCAAACCAATAAACCCATAACCTGAGGTTATGTTATGGTCATGTGCTTGATCATGGGCTTATTGCAGGATAAATACATAGTTATACATTTAGCAGATGTGTTTGTATCAGTTCACTTTAATTTGATGCCCAAAGTGAAAGGCAATATGGTGTATGAAATTGTTTTATTGATAAACTTCAATTATAAACTTATTTCAAGCTAAAGGTTTGGCTCTACCTAATATTTTGCAAAGAAAACTGGTATCATCAGTCTATTATTACACATATTTTCCTCTTTTGCACACAGCTGATGAACTTGGAGAGGAAATTCGAAAGCTTATCTTGAAGATATACAATGCTTTTTTGTCAAAAGATGGAAAGGTATATTTATTTCAATTAATAATAATAAGTATTACATAAAGAAGGTCTTTTTCTCATCAAAGTGAGAATCTCTGACAGAGTTTGGTAAATAGATATTTCATCTCCGACAAAAGAGCCAATTATGGCCAATTGAAAACAAGAATAGGCTGTTGTATAAGTTAATGTAATTTTAAAAGTTACCTACTTTATGATGTTACCATGCATGCACCCTCCAGAAGTTTGAGCTTCTTCTTTTAATCTTTAAATTCAAAGTGAATGAAAAAATAATTGCACCTTGAAAACAATTCTTTTGTGCTCGGCCTCTATATTTGGTATGTTATGCCATCAAGTTCTACATGTGTTTGAATTTGGTTGGCCATTGATCAAGGTTACAGGTCAAAGGTCACAAGCTTGTGTACACAATATCTCACGAACCCCTGGACATATTTAGTTCATATTCACACTAACATCACAATGTGAAATTTGGTCATCGGTTAAGGTATACTTTCAAAAAAGCTGGAACACATGATATCTCGTGAACGCTTGGACGGATTTATCTTTGATGAGAGAGGGGTATGGGTATATCTATCTTGTGACCCTTGGACAGATTTATCTTTGATGAGAGAGGGGTATGGGTATATCTATCTTGTGACCCTTGGACAGATTTATCTTTGATGAGAAAGGGGTATGGGTATATCTATCTTGTGACCCTTGGACAGATTTATCTTTGATGAGAGAGGGGTATGGGTATATCTATCTTGTGACCCTTGGACAGATTTATCTTTGATGAGAGAGGGGTATGGGTATATCTATCTTGTGACCCTTGGACAGATTTATCTTTGATGAGAGAGTAGGGATGCATCTATCTCGTGAAGCCTTAGACGGATTTATCTTTGGTGAGAGGGGTAGGGGTATATCTATCTCCTGAACCCTTAGACGGATTTATCTTTGGTGAGAGGGGTAGGGGTATATATCTATTTCGTGAACCCTTAGACGGATTTATCTTTGGTGAGAGGGGTAGGGGTATATCTATCTCATTAACCCTTGGACGGATTTATCTTTGGTGAGAGTATAGGGGTATATATCTATCTCATTAACCCTTGGTCGGATTTATCTTTGATGAGAGGGGTAGGAGTATATCTATCTCGTGAACCCTTGGACGGATTTATATTTGATGAGAGGGGTCTGTTATTTAAAGATATTTTTGTAATTTTCTTAATTTTAATCATGATTGTGTAAACAAGTTTTTGTGGAAAAGGATTTCTCATAGCAATTGTCATGGAAACATGGGCTAGAAATAACAATGAAGGCTACCTCAACACCATTCCATTTTATTATGCCACAGCACTAAAGCAAACACACAGTCTTTTAAACTTTAACACACTTATAATCTTCCCATCATCCTTTTGGATGTGGCAAGTTTGCTGTTTAAAAAAAAATTGTTTAATTACCCTCCATGTAACAGAAAGTGAATTACCGAGGCATAGCTGGAAGTTCAGAGTTTGAGCGGTATAAAAAACTGACAAAGGAGCTTCATCGTGTCAGAATCTCGGAATCCACTCGAGAGGAGAAGCTATCATTTTTCATCAACATATACAATGCCCTTGTCATCCATGCCAATGTTACTACAGGCCCTGCAACCAACTTGTGGCAGAGGTACAAGGTAGGATATATCCTGGATGTTTGTGACTTCCACCATGGTTCAATCCAAACATATCGAAAGTCAAAAGAAAAATATTGAATCCTTGATTCTCTTAACTAATTTTAATGGTTAGTTTGAAAACAGATCAGAATAACTACAAAATATGTAGATAAAAGTCTGAGAAGAATACTTGAAAAAATCAGCAGTGTTAAAAACCTGATGTAATTGAAGAAGCCTATAAAGGCAGAAAGTCTTGACATGTTCATGATTTGTTGTTTTCTATACTTTTCTTTGCAAGTAGCTATATAGACTGTAATTCATTTTTGCATTGTCTATATAATTAAAGATGATAATATAGATATGCAGGAAGGGCAAAGAAGACAAATTTTACCTTAAAGGATCAAGTCATTGCCTTATAGTATGAGATCTATCATCTAGCAATTATTGTTTTTTCACAACCTATCATAATACTACTTATCAGAAAACAATTTACAATCAAAATAGGTAAACCGGAAAGTTGTCAATTTGGCCTTGACAGGTGTACATACAGGGATATTATGCTTACACTGCTGTTATTTTTCACTCAAGATATTGAATGAATGAAATGTATTTTTTTCAGTTTTTTAACACAATACGGTACATCATTGGTGGAGAGTCCTACTCTCTCCAGGATATTGAGAATGGTGTGCTTCGTGCCAACAGGAAGGGTGTTGGTAAGTCAAGGGAAGATAACTTGCATGTGAAATTAATTTCTTCAATTCAAAATTAATTTTTAGTTAATGACATTAGAAAATTATTGGCCAATATGTACATTTTGACTATAAGTTACTTCCTGTAATATCATGCAAGGTTTTCAATTTTGTAGCATTTGTTTTGTTTTATATAATCTCCATTATGAAATGGATTTGTACCATATGCTTGCCATAGCCTTGGGTTTGGGAATTTCGTGCTGAACATTTTGATAATGTAACCATTACAATATAGCCTTAGACAGTTATAATAACTTCCTAATACAGAGATATCATGGGGGACTTTTGTGTAACAATCACAGGTTTTTGGTAAGATTGTATACCTTCTGCTTAAATTTTGATGAAACATAGTTGTAAGATCATTGATCTCTGAAATTGATTTACATAATTTTACCATCGCTGCATGTTTACTGTATACAGGTTGAGCTCACAATACCATAAGTATTTTCGAAACAAATATTTGAATGTGTTTTAAAAATATATCTAGTTGCTGATTTTGGTGTAGAAAAGGTGCATTGTACAAAGGTTTTTGTATACATGTACATTGTATATGCATAAACATAGTATTTTCAACAACAAGCCATATGGTGTACATATAATTGTAGTTGAGACCTAGAAGACAAACTTTTTCCTCAACTACACTGAATGGATGTTGGTTCTTCGGGGATTTCCCCACTTTAATTTATATTGTAGTTCAGTTATAAATTTCTATTGTTCATTGGTAAAATTGTATTGTTCAAGGATAAATAAAATCTGAGTACAATATGATTAGATTTTCTGCAAAAGCTTATTTTAATTGAATCATTGTACACATATGCATACAGCTGAGGTGGACTACTATTTGGAAAAATCTAGAAAACAAACAAACAACAAACCTTATACATTGTATTTGCAAAAAATCTAGAAGAACAAAAATATATGTTATAAATTGTATTTGTAACAAGTCAAGAACAAACAGTATACCTTATACTGAAAAAATCAAGAAGAATTTGCATTCATGTCTGTTTTATTTTCAGGTATGTTCACCCGACCCTTTTCTCACTCCGATCCACGATTTAAAGTAGCTTTGGAGAAACACGAGCCACTCATACACTTTGCACTCGTATGTGGAGCCAAGAGTTGTCCGCCCATCAAAACCTACTCCACAGCGGTGGGTCTTGTTTAATTCAATTCTTATTTTTGTTTATTTGTTTGTTTGCTGGATCTTTAGTCCTGTGAACAGCGTAGGTAATTTTATGGTTGGGTCTCATTGTAGTAGATTGTGGCTACCTCACTGATCGTCACTTATTATCCATAGTGATAAGGGATGAAGTGACCTGCCTAAAGACAAAACAGCATAACAACAGTGACTGGTCTAGGCTTCCTGAGATCAACTCTAACCACCCCAATAGCGATTGAATCACACTTCCTGCCTTCTAGTTAGGTATCTTGCATTTTATCTGGAATTTGAGCATTCTAGAATCCAGGCTTCGTAATGTACTTTAGATTAAGGATTTTGAAACTTGAGCCTTTATGCTCTAGTTAAAAGTTCTCATTTATAAAAGGATTATATTAAGAACTAACTGTAAGGTATGCCTTCAACATATTTATGGAATAGTGCAGGATTCTCTGACAACGTTACATAGTGAAATATACATCGTTACTGTTATATGCTTTACTTGTTCTGTTTGGAAGTGGTAAGTCAACAGTTTCACATTCTATCCCCAGAGTAAATAATGCATAAATATGTTAAATTATTTGGGTAACATGTATGTAAAGAACAAATTAAAAAACAAAGACAGTTTGAATGATATTCTGGTTGTAGATTAGCTGATTATGGAAACATTATTTCAGGCTTTTGCAGTAAGAGAAATTATAGTCTACTGTTATTTGGGTTAATGTTTATTTGACAACAAACCAAAAACAATAGAAATATTGTTTTATTGGTGTTACAACAGGGTATATATGAGCAGCTCACAGTTGCCGCCGAGTCTTTCCTGGATGGAGATGACGGCTGTCAGATTGACATGCAGAAACGGCAGATCAGACTTTCAAAAATATTAAAGTGGTACGAAGAAGATTTTGGCAAGAACAAGGAAGAGGTAAACTTTATTACTATATGTCCTTACTGAGGGCTGTTCCAGGAGAACAATTACCCTCCCCCTACTCTCCACTTGGACATTGTGTCTTTTTCCCGGAACAGCCTTGTTAAAAATGTGTGTATTCCATATTTTCCATGTAGTAAGTCACGGGGTGTGAACACAAAAATAGGAAGGACAGTGTTAAAACATGTTGGACTTTTACTGAACTTGAATAGAAATGTGGTATCCAGGCTTGTTACCAGGCATGTGCATATTGTTGGATAAATATAACACATCTATAACAGTATCCTGTAGTAAGCATCAAGAGACATGAGGGGATTTGTAGCTTGTTGACATTGTTTGCTTTCGCAATTTTTAACATCCTGTGAAAATCGATGGTCATACTTTAAACTTTGGTCATATGAAAATGACCTTGACCCTTGCTGAAGGTAGATAAATTATGTATAGCTTGTATGAATTTTCTGGTTGGATCCAAGCGAGAAATTAGAGTTCGGTATACTGTAGATATATATTCTACCATCTCCAAGTTCAGATAGCCATGTCAAAGTGAAACTGCTTTTGCTAGAATGCTGAAATCCACTGTGAAGACTCAGCAAAGAAATGTGGCTTTGACAAGAAATCAAAAAAAGAACTCTATTGCATTAAGTAGTTGTTTTTACAATAGATTGCAGGGTTTAGATATGTTAAAAATTCTTATTCTGATAAATCATACATGTAGAATCTTATAATACTGTCTTCTTGGTTTAGATTGAAATAGATCTGTGTGCTTCATTTTATAGTTTCTTCATAAGCCTTTACCATTAATTGATTACCATTCTGGAGTTAGTACTTCAAAAGAAGGGAGATAATTCTGAAAGTCTTAGCTAAAACATATTGTATATTACTTGATTGCAGAGATTAAAACAAAAAATAAGATCATTATTTGTGAGTGAAATGTATGTTTTTAACATGAATATTAACTGGTTACTGACAATAATGTCTTCTGAAAAAATGATGAGCATGATTTTTATTTATGCTACTTCGTTATAGTCCCACCATAACTGAAGGGGGAGTTACTATAGTTTTAGGTTGTGTCCATCTGTCATTCCCTCCTTTATCATTCTGTCCTTGACTGGCTCTATCTCCTGCACGACTTGTCACTGGACCATGTATTCATCTAGGTGAGGTGGTATGTCATGTACCAAAAGTAGATCAGTTTGATGACATCAATATTGAGTCCGTGTTTTATTAATAGTCAAGTAGACTATTGGCATTGATGATGAAATGGATTAAATGTTTCTAAGACCTCTTTTAGATGAAATGGATTAAATGAAGTATTCATCTTCCTTGTTTTCTACAATGAATTATATAGCTAAAACTTTAATGAGAATTTTGCTTACCTTACCAGGTGTTACATTGGATCCAGGCTCATCTTCCTGAGGGCGACAGAAAATCTCAACTTACAGAACTGTTAGACAGCAAGAAGTATCGTGTCAACTACATGGAGTATGACTGGGGCGTCAACTCTTAAGAGTAATACTCATGTGATCACCTTTATGTCTGAACTACTCCACAAAGACAAAAACAAAAAGAACAGGAAAACAATTTGAATCTGGAAAAGTTTTGTATAAATCTTTTTCAATTCAAAATGCAAAAAAAAAAAGCTTGGTACAGAATTTTTATTTAATAGAAGTAATTGTTGATATTTAAGCAGTACTTAGAGTTGTTTAATCTGTCAGCTATAGACTATAAAAGCAATGTGTGTGTGCATTATGATGTCATTGTTGCCATGACAACAAGGACAGTTCACTGTCAAAATGCTAACCTTCAGTCATGTTGCTGGTATTGAATAAATTGTTTTAAATAAAGTAAGAACCTATGTAGTACAGCAGTTGGCAAAGGGACTGACATATAAGTGTTGGACTGCAGCATTGCTATGATTTATAGTAGATATGAATGACAAAGCTCTGAAAGCAAACACTACATATTGCACTAACACATAATATGTTTGCCTGCAAATCTGTGTCATCTATAATTCAAATAGATACCATAGCAAGGCAGTTCGATGTTTAACCCTTCCACCCCTACTGACTATATTGGACTTCAAATGATGAATGAATGGCAGAGTCCATAAAGTTACTTGGGTTTGAAAGGATTAAATGTATTTCGCAGGAAGTCATCAGCAAAGATTCCTATTACATGTTGTATATGACTGACAGTTTATTTGACCATTCCAATCTTGTGATGCTACATTGAACTGAAAAATCATTATTTTTTGTGAGGGTTTAATTTCCTTTGTTATGCATTCTGATTCATATGAAGTTAATTTGCAAAACACTGCATGTATATTATAACAGGAAATATCCATAATAACATGGTTCCCTTGTGTGCTGTGTGTAAACTTTTGATGTCTTCAATGGCTATTGTTTTCACTTACAAAGATATATATTTTAACAAGAAATATTGATATTGTTTGTAAGACTATACATGTTATGTGATAAGATCTGATCTTAATTTATATTGTTATGCTTTGTTATGAATTTCATATGTTATAAAATGCTCTCTATTTTTATATGCACAAGATACAATGCAATCCTTTGTTTCCATCATTGTATTGAGGTTTACTGTTTTAATATCTATTGCTTTTATTCTGTACCTTGTGATATATCGACTAGAGTTTGTCTTAGCCAGGGATTTGTCAAATTTCTATTTCAGAATATTTATTTTTTGTGTATGAAAAAATGTGTATGAAAAATGGAAATGATATTCTCTTCATCATGTTTGACAGTACATGTGAAAATTGGAACAATAGGGAACATTCATGACACATTTGTGATATCAAAATGGTTTTCAGTAACATGTATGTTACATATCGCTGATATACAATGAATGCTGCGTTCTTCTAGATTTTCTGTTTAAAAAAATATTTTTGCCTTTTTGAAAAACCGAGTGGCTTATGTTGTCACCTTGACATATAGTCATTAATTTTGGTGCAAACTGAGTTGGATTTCATTACAATAGCTCTCAGTATATGTATTTGTATTTCTACAGCTGGTGATATTTACCTCAGAGTTTCCTTAGGGGTCAACATTCCTGCACTGTAGTCAAAATAGAAAACAAATGTATATTCCCTCCCATGTATTTGACCAGTTCAGTTTGCTAAGTGATTTTTACCAAAATATTAAAGTTTCATGCGTTCCTCTGTGGTCAAACATTGATGGTTTGACCTTAAAACTGGGGGAATATTTCTGAAATATTTTTGTATTTGTGTACTAATATATGGCATGGAAGTTCCTGTTTGTTCAACTGAAGTCCAAACAAAAAGGGGAATTGTCTTGTTAATATTTGCTACTTACTTTTATGTCAAAGTCCCCAATCTGTTGGAATGGAAAAGCTAGCTCCTGGTATTTTTGTTTAGATGTACAAAGTTGAGTGCCTAACAAATCATTTAGAATTGTACTGTTTTTGGGAAAGTCAGAAAATTTGAAAATATTGAATGCATCTTCATGTAAAAAATTTAGTAGAGTATCTAAATTTATCTATCTTACAAATGGTTCACATTACATTTCATTCATTATGTTTTGAAAAATGATACTCGGAAACAATTTTCATACATGACCTACATAGATTTAGATACCTCTACAATCCTTTAGCTGACATATAGTCAGCTTTATACATATTATCTGTGTAGATGTAGTCTGTTAAGTCTGTCATTTGTTTTTATGTATTTATGCTCTTGTTTTGTTGTATTCATGAGTTGATATTACCTTTGATATTTTGATATTGCAACTTTAGAAATTACAATTTGTATATCATATGTCATAATCTGATCAGTAGAGTCTGCGGAAGTCAGTAGTAAACTTTACATGTCCTATGTGATCGAAGTAGATGAAGATCTGATCATATGTAAACTTAACCACAGTGTGCCATTGTCTACTAATATGTTACCCATTAACACTATTTATTATATACAAACAAGCTTAAGTTCACTGGGATGGGAAAATAGGCTCAGAGCTTATATTCAATCTTGTCCCTAAATTGTCCAGATGTATCATTGTGTTTGTAGTATCAATGTAATTATAAATGTTGTTTTACAATTACAGATGTTAGTTTCTCTATTTAGAAAGAAAACAAAATTGATCTTTCTGTTTTTCCAAATGATTTTGTGTGGGATGTAGTCGAGTGGTTAAGGTGTCATGACACTATCACTAGCCCTTCACCTCTGGGTTGCATGTTCGAAACCCACATGGGCAGTTGCCAGGTACTGACCATAGGCAGGTTGTTTTTCTTTGGGTATTTCGGCTTTCTTCCACCTCCAAAACCGGGCGTGTCCTTGAAATGACCCTGGCTGTTAATAGGACGTTAAACAAAATAAATCAAACCAATCCAAACTGAAAAACGAATCCTGAAAAATGGTGATTTCATAATTGTGAAGATCGTCAAAAACACAAAAACTGTTCAATCAAATTTGTTGTAGTTTACAAGTCAAAAGAGGTGAGGATATTAAGCAAGTATATTTTAAGTAATGAGGTTATTTGTAGAATAATGAAATTGATTGTAACTTTGGTGAAATGGGATATGTATTATTATTGAAAGTTTGTCTGTAGCATCTTTATTCAGATGCATCAATTTGGATATTTATGTATACAAAGTTTATCTTTACACAAACAGTATAAGTAACAATGCGTATGAGTGTCCTGAATGGTAACTATGTACATTTCGTCACATAGACGCACAGGTAAACATGATTTTTGCTCACAGTTAATCAGAGCTCCGCAAAGAGACCAGTTGGTTTTAAAACGTTGCAACAACACTCGTGTGCATTGTTACGTATATTGTTTGTGTAACGATAATCACGATATATATTTGTCTGTACCATATGCATTGTTACATATATTGTTTGTGTAACGATAATCCCGATATATATTTGTCTGTACCATAATGTCATTGTGACCTATACCTAGTATTTTGACTTTTTCAAGTCTTGATGCCAATAGTTGAAACAGTTTGTCAAGAACATATGGTCGTTGTGACCTTTATTTTGACCTTATTTCGGCCATTTCTGTGTAAGGGGTTGTTTCTCAGTTATCTATAGGTGTAAAGTTTTAAATGAAAAAAATGAATAAAAAATAACTGGAGTGCTATGGTTTGTGTTCCAATACTTTACTGTTTTGTTGCTATATCTTAGCCAATTTCACAAATATATAGTAAGAATTAGCTGTTTAATAAGTATGAAATCTACAGTTTTGTTGCTTTAAGGATATTTTGTGTAATATTTTGATGTTTATCAAGTTCATTCTTTTCTGCAATACAATTTTGTAAAGATGTAAGTCTTTTTTGTCTTTTTAGCCCACCATCATCAGATGGTGGGCTATTCAAATCGCCTTGTGAAGTGGTCCGTCCCTCCATCGTCCATACGTCCATCTGTCCCTCTGTCCGTAAACAATTCTTGTTATCGCTATTCCTGAGAAAGAACTAAAGGGATCTTTCTCAAATTTCATATGCAGATTCCCCTTGGTCTGTAGTTATGCATATTGCATTTTGGGACCGATCGGAAAGCAACATGGCCCACATGCAGCCATCTTGGATTTTGACAATTGAAGTTTATCGCTATTTCTCAGAAAGTGCTGATGGGATCTTTCTGAAATTTCATATGTAGGTTCCTCTTGGTCTGAAGTTATGCATATTGTATTTTGGGACCGATCAGAAAACAACATGGCCGACAGGCAGCCATCTTGGATTTTGACAATTGAATTTTGTTATCGATATTACTCGGAAAGTACTAAAGGGATCTTTCTCAAGGTTCCCCTTGGTCCGTTGTATTGCATTTTGGGACCAATCTGAAAACAACATGGTCAACAGACAGCCATTATTGCCAAATCTTAAATATCCTATATAAGTTCCCCTTGTTTGAAAGTACTGGAGGGATGTTTCTCAATTTACACAGATTAGTAAGACGAAGGGGAAAAATAGAGAGATCAATTTGACACGGAACCTTTAAAGAGTATTCAATGGTGGGCGCCAAGATCCCTCTGGGATCTCTTGTTTTTTTCTGTAACAGAAATCTTTTGTCAGTGTGTCCTTCATTCCTTGGAATGTGAATTACAAATGCACTGTTCAAATTGAAACATGAACATGAACTTTGTCAGCCTCGAGAGGCCTACTCCAGGTGATATGCTCACTCTTATTCTCTACACCACCCCTGGAAAAGGCTAACGAGTAGTCTGGCTCTTTCTTGAATATTGAAGTTGTACAACTTCCCAAGATAGAATTCCTATCAACAAATCAGAAATCTGTCTTTTTAGGTCACCTGAGACAAAGTCACAGTTGACCTATTGTGATCGCCTTTTGTCCAGCGTTGTGCGGTGTGCGTCAGGCATCGTAAACAATTAACATTTTCAACTTCTTCTTAATTACCGACAGGCCCAGAGACCTGATATTGGGTTTGTAGCATGATGGGATGACGGGCTACCAAGTTTGTTCAAATGGATGACCTTGACCTTCGTTCAAGGTCACAGGGGTCAAATATGCTAAAATCTTTGAACGACTTCTTGATAACCAAAAGGCCCAGAGACCCAATATTATATCTGTAGCATGCTTGGATGAAGGGCTACCAAGTTTGTTCAAATGGATGACCTTGACCTTCATTCAAGGTCACATGGGTCAAATATACTAAAATCTTTGAATGACTTCTTCTTGATAACCAAAAGGCCCAGATACCTAATATTGGGCCTGTAGCATGCTGGGATGACGGGCTACCAAGTTTGTTCAAATTGATGACCTTGACCTTCATATGGGTCAAATATGCTAAAATCTTTAAATGACTTCTTTTTGATAACTAAAAGGCGCAGAGACCCAATATTAGGTCTGTAGCATGCTGGGATGAAAGGCTACCAAGTTTGTTCAAATGGATGACGTTGACCTTCGTTTAAGGTCACAGGGGCCAAATGTGCTAAATCATATAAAAACTCAGATGACCGTTAAGGCCCATGGGCCTCTTGTTCTATTAAATACACTAAGGATGAAATCGTGATAATAATAGAATTTCTGATGGACAATTGACATACCCATATGAATAAACTTACTTTTTCTTGGCCGACTTGTTTCGCTGATGAAGCTGAAAATCCGTTCAAGACACCTGGCCTTATTTGCCTTGTCGATATTATTCATATTTTTGATTTTGAGTTAAAATTACTGTTTCAATAAAACGACGACATTCTCTTGTTTAAATAACGCCAATACTGGTGCTATACACCACCAATGAAGTGGCCAATGACCTAAACGTAGCAGAAGATATTCTCGATAAATGGGACGAGGGCTGCCTCTGCAAACCACCACCCAGTCCATACATCTTGGCTTGACTGTGTTCAGTTCCATATATCTAAAAACAGAAGCTCTAACTTTTGATTGGATAACACTGTCGTTAATTATTAGCATACTTTTGTTTTCAATTTATCCTAATTACTCTTTGTCGGAGTTGTGGTACCTTCAAACTTCATACATTATGTATGTAGATATGACAGCCGAATCTAATGCACACTTGTAGATAATAATTTACTAATGCGCTCCGTGTTCTCCAGTTAATTAATATTTCCATTATTTCTCTACAATGCCGTGTTCAGCTCCACACCAAGTAAGTCAGGGTTGGAGGGAAATGTTTGCGTTACAAAAGCTTTCCTATATCTTGTGGTTTTATCTGATATCCTTCTACGTTTTCTTTGTGAAGAAAAATTGTAGGGTGCGGCAAACACTCCGAATTGAGATTTAGATAATTTATTTCATATAGTTTATGAATTAAGGATTAACACGAAAAGGTATCTTATAGTAATGGGTGAACCCATTTCAGACAATGAGTGGTGCTGATATTTCGATATTGGTTTACTGACATGTGTACATGTCTCCTCCTATGGCTTGTTCTGTTGGTAATGGTAATGGTGATGGTGTTACCTGTCTGATATAACCGCTTATCTGTTAAGATAGTGATATATGATTATGTATCGACATTCGGTATTCCCTTAAGCATGTGTTGTAAAATGATCAACGTGATTCCACAGCTACTTCCTGGAAACGTCCACAGTAAGTTTTAACTTTATTATTATATCATTTTACGGGTTTAGCGTGTGCTATCACGGCCCTTCGGCCATTCAGTGAACGAATCATCATTTAATAAGATTTCTCGTGCAAAGACTGATATGTATACTACTGCATTGATTGGTTGGTTATCAATGTATACTACTGCATTGATTGGTTGGTTATCAATGTATACTACTGCATTGATTGGTTGGTTATCAATGTATACTACTGCATTGATTGGTTGGTTATCAGGGCCTTTTCAGCTGAGACTGGTTATCACTGCACCTGGATATCAATATTCGCAGTGAACATTTTTTTTTGCGAATGGCTACAACCTTGGCAGACGTTTTTAGATATGCTATATATATATATAAGTTATAAGAGATTAATCTTCATTTTTCGAGGTATCATTTTTACCCATAATTAGAAAATTTAATTTACACTGTAGAACTTATCATGTGTTAGATAAGATAAAAATGTAATGAGTAATAAAAGTCATCATTATTCGAAACGAAATATTCTTGACGCGCTAATATGGATTTAAGATACTCTTCATCTAATGATCAAGGATGGTTTGTTTAAACATAATGTTCCGTAACTTGTATCGGTTTTATACTTTGTTTCCGTTGTATGGCAAGCCAAGTTGTCATTTATTCAAGGAGCAACGTTGATCCAGGATTTTACCAAATTATATAAGATATCTTATATAATTATATAAGATATCTTATGTACTTTATAAGATATCTTATATATTAAATGAGATATCTTATATACTTTTCTTTATAAGATATCTTATATAATATATAAGATATCTCATAAAAGATATAAGATATCTCATAAAAGATATAAGATATCTTATAAAGAAAATTAAATATTATATCTTATATACTTTATAAGATATCTTATATATTATATAAGATATCTTATAAAGGAAATTATATAAGATATCTTATATAATTCGATTAGAAGACATCTTATAAAGACCGAGATTTCAATTTGAGATAATGAACTCTCCCCCACTCGATGAAAGAGCCGAGATGAAGCTGAAACTACATAAAATGGTTTTTCATGTTTGCTCGAACACGACATCTGCTCCGTGCCTAGCCGATCGTGGTCGCGACAGAGGGTTGATTGTGAATGTTCCACGTGCCTTCCAACAAAACGGAAGTTACCTTACAGAGGGAGCAGTCATTCTCGAACTTTTATTATTTTGCCAGTCTCACGAGAGTCTCGTTCTTTATAAGATATCTTATAAACTTTTCTTTATAAGATATCTTATATCTTTTATGAGATATCCCATAAATAAAAGTTTATAAAATATCTTATATAAGATATCTTATATATTATATAAGATATCTTATAAAGAAAAGTTTATAAGATACCTTATAAAAGATATAAGATATTTTATAAACTTTAAATAAGATATCTTATATAATTCGATTAGAAGACATCTTATAAAGACCGAGATTTCAATTTGAGATAATGAACTCTCCCCCACTCGATGAAAGAGCCGAGATGAAGCTGAAACTACATAAAATGGTTTTACATGTATGCCATATATTTATGTTTGCTCGAACACGACATCTGCTCCGTGCCTAGCCGATCGTGATCGCGACAGAGGGTTGATTGTGAATGTTCCACGTGCCTTCCAACAAAACGGAAGTTACCTTACAGAGGGAGCAGTCATTCTCGAACTTTTATTATTTTGCCAGTCTCACGAGAGTCTCGTTCTTTATAAGATATCTTATAAACTTTTCTTTATAAGATATCTTATATCTTTTATGAGATATCCCATAAATAAAAGTTTATAAAATATCTTATATAAGATATCTTATATATTATATAAGATATCTTATAAAGAAAAGTTTATAAGATACCTTATAAAAGATATAAGATATTTTATAAACTTTAAATAAGATATCTTATATAACATATAAGATATCTCATCAACATATAAGATATCTTATAAACATATAAGATATCTTATAAACATATAAGATATCTCATAAACATATAGGATATCTTATATAATATATGAAATATCTTATATAATTTCGTAAAATACTGGATCAACATTGCTCCGCGAATAAATTGGCTTGCCATACCGTTGGGTTACTATTACATGCTTTTGACTGCGATTTTTTTTATTCGAATCAATTTTATTTGACAAACATGAAAAAAAGATAGGGTTCACGACCTTACAAATCACTAGGCCAGTTACCGAAATTATCTTTCAGAACGCCATAAAAATGAACAGACGAAAATTGACATGAAAATATGTAATTATAGTGAATTTAATTAGTAACATATTAATGAATAAATCAAAATATACGTGCACACATTTAATATATCAACCTGTTTACTATATTATCACCTGCTGTGTCTATACATATCCATATATTGTTTGATAAAATAATTCACGGATTTATTTTTATTTGTAAGATTTCTCAGTGACTATGGGCTGTCGTCATGGCCTGAAGTCTTGTTTCTATGTGCGAATTTTCTAGGTACATGTAAATGTATACACGCCTCGGGGGTTTGCCAGCAACTTAGGAAGTCCTGGTTGTCAAACAAACTGAGGTCACTAGTCGTGAATCACCTTCCTAAGTTAAGGTACGTACATTTTTAATTGAGTTTTATCATTTTGAATAGTTTATGCATGTGATCTAAGGTTTAATATCAACTTTATTTCATTCATAGTTTAACATTAAGTTTATAACAATACATAATGAATAGGACCCGGAAACAAGTTCATCTAAGGTTCAAGTGAGGAGTGCCTATGTGAAAGTTATATATCATACAGGGACATTATATGCGAAAATGGAACTGATTCAATCATACCAGAATTTATACATTTCAGTATCTTACAGAATAATGTTTTACATGTCTATTTGATTTGTGTCAGAAAGATATATCCGGGTAAGTGATTTTTCAACAGACCCGATTAAAAACCATCTGTAAACGCAGGGAAAATCAAGCGAATTTGGCTATGACATGTAATGAAGCCGATAACATATTCTGCATAGGTAATGCACGTTGTAGTCTGGTGAGATAATTTCAAACAATCTACATTTTATTGTATATGGTACAATATTTATTCACTGAATTCATGTGAAATAGCTGAAGATGCTACACCACCGACAACGTATACAATGCTTGTCACAAACATGCACAATGTTCACAAAATGGTACAAACAGTATACGCTGTAGGAGTAATTCATTTAACACCAATTAATAAATGAAAAATAATAACAGTGTCTGAAAATGCAAAATTAAGACCGACTGTTCCGTACCAAATATAAAGGCGGAATACAAAATATTTCTTTCGGGACGCAATTAATCATTGATTTATTTTTAAAATGTAAGAAGAGGAGCTTAACTTTTCTCTCTCTTTTTTTCAAAATTCATTGTCATTTGATAGAATAGCTAGCATGTTCAGTTTGTAGTACGAAATCATTAGTATACATAATTATCTATGTAAGAATGAAAGCCAAGCATTTTTTAAGCATGATGCCTTAATTGTGTATACAAGAACTAATGGGAAAAATACCCTTGTGAATGATTGAAACAAATAATAACTTAACCTGTTTTCAATTTCATATCCGGGTATTTTTCTATATTTTGACTCCGGATAAAAGAATTTCATGCACTATTTCCGAAAAATCTCAATCGTCCTACATGTACATAACTTGATATTAAAGAACATCAGACAAAATTACAAAAAATAACTTTGAATTTTGAAAGTAAAACAAAAAACAAAAAAAAACAGACAAAAAAAACAAAACGGTTTTCTTAAAAGTGAAAATGAAAAAAAAAAGACAAGATGTTCGAAAATTGAAAAGAAAAAGAAAGCGGAGACTTGACAATGAAATAACTAGAGTTGAAAATTAAAGGAAGAAAAATACTTTTTTTAAATGAACACGTCGACATAGAAATAGGAACACTTACGATTGAATATGACCTGAAATTGATAGAGCGCAACATTGGCAAATAAAATATATAAAACTTGAAAATAACAAATAAGACAGAACTAAAAACACACATTTGTTTAAGTAAAATAACATAGGCTTGATGATAAAAACAAGACTCATCATTGTAGACACCAAAACGACATTTTATGTTTTACAACATGATAAAAAAATCTCCTTTTCATATCGATAGAACATATTTGATCAAAAAATTTTAAAATCCAATCCATTTATACATTTTACTTGTAGGTACACGTATTATCAAATATGATAATAGATATAATACTACATACGAGTAAATTATTGTATCCGGATTAACATTCAAACAGTAGTTTTGTTCTCAAATTATGAGAATGCTCGGTTTAAAAGTTACCAGGTGAACCTGGAGAGTCGAAACGGTATTGCTTAGTTCACACCAACGGCGAATGCAGCGCTTTAAATTAGCGAGCAAAGCGCCGTCATTTTTGTTTACTTTTCAAACAATATCACGATCTCTTACGCTCTGATAAGCTCCGATACGAATTGGTTGCCGCTTTGGGGACGAATTATTTCCCGACTTGTAACGGTTCCTCACGCTTTGGTCACGCTTTGATAAGCTTTGTTACGCTTTATTACGCGATTATGCGATTATGACGCTTTAAATCAGGCTCTGATACGGTTTTCAAGCTCTGTTATGCATTGCTACGCTTTGTTAAGCTCTGTTACGCATTGGAAAATGTCGAGATCGCCGATTTCATGCGACTTTTGATCAAAAGCCTATATAAAGATGCTGCAGATCCACAAAATCATTGCATCTTTGAAGAACACGATGGATACGATACGATCGTAGCAAATCTTGAGCAATCTGAGAAGACTGGGGTCCCCGCTTTGAACCAAGCTCTGTTAAGCTTTCCTACGCTTTGAGTCAAGCTTTGCTGAGCTTTGTTATGCTTTGTTAAGCTTTGATACGCTCTCGGCGCTTTAATCAATTCATGACAGAGCGCGCAAAATTTTTAAACAGTTTAAAAAATTTTGGCGCTCTAGCCGAATGTCCAACTTTACTCCAAGCTTTCCAAAGATCTATTACGACCCTGACGCTTTAATCAAGCTTTGTTACGCTTTGGTGCCGCTTTACACGCCGCTTTAAAGCGCCATCAAAGCGCCGTTGGTGTGAACTATGTATATCCAGTCAGAAGTCTCTTCAAAACTGTTTAAGGTTTTTTTGCAAAAAGTGAAATTTATTTTATTTGAGTATTTAAGTGTTACGTTAACACAAAATATGAGTTTGAGTATGTATACAGATCCAGAATGAGTGGCGCGGGTACCAAAGCACATTACAGGAAATGCTATTTTGATACTGCATGTTATTATTATGCATTCAAAATAAAACGTATTGCCATTTTAAACTAGGACAAGAGTTAAACCATTGATAAACTGGCACACCAAAAATGTAAAATATGACTAAAAAGTACGATAAAATGTTAGCATTGTTTTCAGGTAAACAAATACTGTACACTAAGATAACAAAAGGATACCATATAGAATAATAAAATTGAAAACATAACAAGGTCATGTTTTCTGTCACAGTAAATGTAATACTAACAGTAGAACAGATCTAGTTCAGTTTCATCTGCAAAGCGAAAAGATGATATTTGAAGCATTGTGTTCACGTTCAGCTATTCAATGGCAATGGAAGTAAGTTAACATTGGTATTAGATCAAATACAAACATACTAGGCTTCATTGGTGCCCTCTGAGATTCTTGATGTTTTTGTATGAAAAACAATAGGTGCTTATATGCATATTATTGTATTTTTGGTACTGTTTATATATCATGCGATAGTATTTGTATTCTTCGTGTCTTGATAAAGGGGCAGACTGCCTAGAAAATTTGACTTTTTCATTGTCCACACTGTTGGAATTACTTTTTTGCCCCATAACATTTCAAGTGATTAGTATCCTGCAGACATACCTTTGCAAGGATCCAGTGTTATCAAGAATAGTATCGTTTATATTACTTCTTTGACCTATATATATTATATACGATTTCATTCAATTCATTTGCTGTTGGTTGTATGTGTTGTCTCTCAGCCAAACATCTGAATTTGAACACTATAACTGGAGTTTACAATAAGTTGAGGTGTGACACCGACTGGTATCCTTGTCAGAGTATCATTATGAACGGAGGTTGGGATATAGCCACACCTTTCCTTTGTTGGTGTCATGATTACTTTTAATGAGGCAAAAACGTTCTTTTACAGCATATAGATTTCTTTTACAATAAAAAGAAGTGTACTCTAAATAAACCACGAATCTTCATTATAGATTGCAATATTACAAACAAAGATCCTGTGAGGTTATGTCATGGCGCGGTGTACATCATGCATCCGCTGTATATCCCACTGTTTTATGGGGCGGTGAATGGGAAATTTTGAGGACACATATCCTGTTCTTTCCGTATAAAGACTTTGGCCTTTTCCGTATAAAGACTTTGGCCTAATATGGCCTGGATAATCCAGGAATAAAAAAAATCAGACGTTCCTGGAATAACATATCAGGTATTAATGCGTTGTTTTAAAACTAAGATGTTATATAAAGGAAATATGTTGTTCCCAACGGTACTCCGAGGCAGCATGTATTCCTATTATTATTGAGGGAAATGTTACTACTTATACAGTGTATTACTAAAAGCAAGAATATCAGCAGCATTAAAAAATCATGTAAGCGATACAGACCTCTTCTAATTTTGTTGATGTCGTGAGATATTACATAAAAAAATCAGTACTTTTTGTTTTAAGTAAGAATAAATTAACCGATATTCTTTGTAACCATAGACGACGAATAGTAGAAAGCAACTGAATGCCCGCGTTCAACACGGCTGGGGCATTTATATAACTTCCCGTACAGATTTATAATAACACAGCTAAATACACTGACAAATATGACTTGTTACAATATCATCGAACATTCTAAAAGCAAATGTTGAGGGGAAAACCACTTGAAATCGTGGCGTTGTAAAGCTGAGTATAAAATACTTGAATATTAAATTAAAATATATCGTCAAAATTAAAACCAGACAATTTCAAATAGACTGATTCCTCGATCACTGCCAACCCTCACGAAGACATCTTTGGTTGACATATTTGACTATGATATTAATTTACCGTCACGTCAGGTGTCAAGACATGTTTGACAGTTTGCTTTCGATTAATTTGTTTTTGTTTAACGTCCTATTAACATCCAGGGTCATTTAAGGACGTGCCAGGTTTTGGAGGTGGAGGAAAGCCGGAGTACCCGGAGAAAAACCACCGGCCTACAGTCAGTACCTGGCAACTGCCCCACGTAGGTTTCGAACTCGCAACCCAGAGGTGGAGGGCTACTGATAAAGTGTCGGGACACCTTAACCACTCGGCCACCGCGGCCCCAGGCTTTCGATTAAATGTTGGGTTTAGTTATATGAAGCTTTTTCAACATCTCTATCCAAAATGATTCGAGTTGGATTTGATCTTCCATAGGTTCCGGAGATAACGGTTTGGAAGTTTCATCTGGCTTGTATGAAGATGTCTCGTCGTGTTCAGAAGCTGTACGTTGATAAAGAAGTGTTGTCATCGGGATACCTGGACATATAGTAGTTGAGGATGCATGTTCTTTCAAAACTGCAACCTCAGATAGGAACTTCCCTTCTTCAGCATGTTTTAATGCTTCTTTACAGTAGCCTTTCGCCACCTCCTGACGTCCCTCCAGCCGATTCACTTTTGCACATGCTACGAAAAGATGCAGCAACCTCAATCTTTCCATCCCATCTTTTAATTCCATCATTTCAAAAATACACCATTTTGCCGCCTTTATATCATTGTCTGTTATTTGAGCACCCGCAATATCTCTAGATAAAATATCTATCCCGAGATGACAGTAAATTTTCTTGTCTAAATACACTCTTCTCCAGTTAAGCTGTATATCTCTTTCCTCATGGGCGAAGTGATTATATCCAACCTCCACCCAATGCAGGATCCGCTCCTTGTATTCCAACGCTTCTGTTATCTTGTTTGCTTGACAGAGACTACTGTAGTATTGTAAATACATATTTACGACCGCAAATATGCAGCTACCGATCTGCTTCCCGCATGAAAACATAGCAACATCACACAACACCAAGGATGCGTATTTTAACACTTCATCGAATTGGTGGGACTGTGCACATGCTGTTCCCTTCCGAGATTGGAATATGAGTCTGGAAAGGGAAGGATTTGATGTTTCACAAAGAATTCCTTCCATGGTTTGAAACACCGGGCGCGTCCATAGTTGTGATTTATCCGCCTCGTGTCGTTTCTGTAGGACTGCCTGTAAATCTAATAACACGAAGAAGCAATCCGCCACATTGCGTTTTTCAGTGCCAGTGGGCATTGTTTGTAGCGTGGATGAAAGATGATTTGCCCACCGTTTAAAATCTGCATTCCACTCTAATCGTCCACTCCGTAATGCTGTGGCTTTCAGCATTTCATAAAAGTTATTGATGTAGCTTTCGTTCGAGCCATTTGCCGGTAGGCTTTGCGGTGCCACAAGAGGTTGCGAATTTTTCTTGTATAGTTTATTCTTAAATCTGGTGTACAATTTACTATTCATCTTTAGACAGTTTAGTAGCCTTTCCTTTCTGCATCCGTTTGGAATGGCATGGATGATCGCAATATTAATGGGCAAGTGTTTCTTCATTGACTGTCTGATATCCATGTAACCATCCGGAGTGATGATGTCATTCAAATACAGAATCTCAATAAAATCACGGAGCCGTCTTTTGTGACGTTGAAGACGTAGGTAACACTCATAGAAACCTTGCTTCTCCTCTTCATTCATTGTTAAATGGATGACAACTAGTTACTGCTTGGTAGTCGTCCTCTATTTAATATTCCTGCTCATGAGACCTGTAAGTATCAACACGTACATTATGGAACACCCCGTAATAATACCAGGAACAATACAGATATAATGGTTAACCTCCCATGTAAGATTTCACTGATAGATTTCACAACTTCCGATATTACCTTTATTTGAAGCTTTATTCATGTTTCTTTATTGATTACTATGTAACCTGAAATGTGTGAGATGTATAAACGTCAAGCTGCTTTCGTGGTTAATACAAACTTATTAAAAGTAATAAATTCAGTATTAGACTACTAATTGTTTAATATGTGGTATCCAGTTCAATCTTTACATCGTAAACTATGTTAACATATTGAAACCACGAAGGAAATCACCCACGAGAATTTCATATCAAAAAGCAAACGTTGCTATTGCAGTTGATCACGGGAAAAACTATTGTAAGACGAATTGATATACCCCAAAACATGCCTGTGGATATATTTCATGAAACATCTACAAATAACCTATAAGGATATAGCATTTAATAAAGTACTTAAGATTTGAGTGATTTGAAACCTTGATAGTCAAGGTTATACCAGAAATTTAAACACAATCATATTTTTATCCCAATGGAATATTTAAGTAGTAGAGAATCGTGTTTCGACTGTGTTTATATATAATGTTGATATTTTATAAATCAATGAGCGTTTTAGCATATATAATTAACGGTATTCTATTTTTCATTTAACAGTATTATTTTAAAAACCCAGCTTTAAATCATACTAAATATATTCACCATGCAATACACAATGTCAATCTGTTCTAATTATTATCAGGAATTTGTATGTCAGACTTGATGCACTACCCTAGAGTTCTAAGTATCAGGAATTTACGTGTCACATTTGATTTACTTCTCCATAGTCATTTCTAAGTATCAGTACATAATATATTCTATATGTTTGCGGTAAATTCCCGATTTCATGACTAAATTTCATGAAGAGTGTGACATTGTGTTACTATGTTCATTTCACATAATGCGGATTTAAACAGTAATTATTTCAACGGATAAAAAGGTATATTTTAGTTGTTGACCTTTCATGTAAACTTCATATCTTACAAACATGACACATATTGAATGTAACGCTGCATTAAACAGCTCTTTTGTTATCTTAAGGCTTATCTGAGATGTTAGAGGTCAAAAGCGTAAAAACCCGAAACATAATACAATAAACGCTGATATCGCTTCCGTGCCTAAAATATCTGGTAATGATTGAAACTATTCTACAAGAAAACACGTGCTCTTTACTTAATATCTCAAGAGATGGTAATGCTCCTATGGGGAAAGTCCTAATAAAATTGTAATCATAAAAACTCAAATAATATCATACGCTTACCCTATAGGCATAAACTAGTACATGAATGCCAAAGGATAAAAGAGAAAGTGAATCTAATCATTTTGATGGTATGCTTTTCATCAAAAGTGAGTCAGTACACTTAAATGGAAATACAATTTCTGTACGTTGATTGTATCGCGTCAAGTTTCAGATTTCAGTTTGTTTAAAAAGTATTTCGTTCAAAAGTTTAACAACATATATAAATGCAATCATTTCAATGGAATTAAAAACAAGTTTATGTTGTGTGTATTAACTTTCCTACATTTACAGTTACCAAACCCGTTATGTAACATAAATACTAAATATTAGATAAGTGTTCATTTCCTGTTTCTAGTGTTTTGTTATATTTGTATACACTGTAACGTGATACAGACAAGAGTGATATTCACTTATTTTCTCCATTGCATATATATGCGTTAAAAAGACTTGTTTTGAGCTCGACAATTTTCTAGAATATGATTACATGTATTCATTTAATTATATGAGTTAAAATTGGCCATAAAAATCGATACCTATTCTCACATAATCATCAACCATGCCCATTCAAGTGAGATGCATAACTGTCCGACATTTTGGTGTACAGAACGGGATACTTATTTCCTTACTATAATAACGTATGATGAGTAGGCCTAGCTGAGCACGTTACATCAATAAATAAGTTACATGTGGGTTTACACACACCGCAACAGGAAATGGAATGTATGAATACATTTTCCTATCGATTTTACAGACGTGCAATCCGTCGCAAGCACGCATAACTCGCATACATTTCAAATATCACACAAATGTTATACACCGATATACAGGTAGTTGTTTCCGTACAGGGCTGACACATGCTATTGGTCCAAGACTGATACAGGGTATGGTATAAAATGGCGGAAAATTTTATATTTATCATATATTTACTTATACCGAACGATTGTGATAATGGGGTAGGCTAAAGGGATGTCTAGCCATTCAGAGAAGGCTGGTTACAGCCTCGGAAGAATGCCGTATCAAATATTCAAAAAGCTTGCATTTCAAAGTAAGTATATGATAAATGATTTTATAATGAAATATTTTATTTCAGATGATATGACTTGTATCAACATTCCGTCATCATATGCATTGACGTTTGTATGCATTGCAAAAATTCAGTTTGCCGTCGGATATCGACCATCTTTACTTAGCCGACATGTTCGGGTCTAAATATAGTACACACATCTTAATGCTGAAGTCTGGTTTCACATTGAGGTATTAAAAATAAGCGACGAAGACTCCAAATAACCAAAATCAACTACTGTCCGAACTTCAATATAACAACAAACCCGTCAAATTGTTTCATGTATGTGTGTGTGTATGTGGTTTGTTGTGTGGTTGTGTGTGTGTGTTTTAATGGCCATCCTATGTATCTGCCTATTCTTGCGTTACACTAGTTGACACACTTTTCACTGTAAACAACCAGTTGGTTTTAACAAAATATACCACAAAGAGCCGCCGACAGCAATGTATCTGCCTAACCTTGATAACAGTTCGGTTTACACACTTTTATCCACAAACACTTGTTGCATTTTTGAACAAAAACGTAAATGTGCTTTTGTAGTTATTATTTGTGTAGTTTATAAGCTGCAATCGTCTATTATATTCTGTAATGGTTTAAATTGTCTCCAGTATGCATGTCCAGACGATAGCTATGTCATTGAACATGTGCAATTAAACTGCCATTTTATCAGACAAATACAACCCTACCCAGTCCTTTTCTTCAAACAACAAGGAACCTCTGTCTGTTTTGTCTGTCTGATAGGTATCTCAAACAATTTCGGCTGAATAGAAATACAAATGTTTACTAATATAGGGTGGGTACGCGGAATTCTACCGACAACGTGGGTTACCTCTTACGCGCTTCCATCCGGGCTAACAAGAGTTATCAATTGTTGTAAAATATTTTACATTTTACTAATATAGTTCTGTATAATTTTGTGTCGGTAAAATCTACGAAAAAAAAATTGAAAAATATAACAAAGGAGAGGAATTCATACAAGCTTTCAGTTTCAAAAATATTAAAAAGTAGTGTATGTAATTGATGCAAAAAATAAAACATTGCTTAAACCAAGTTTGACAATATCATAAAACATTGCTTAAACCAAGTTTGACAATATCAATCAAAACAATACCTAGAACATAATCATACGACTTTTATAGGTAGATCATATACCTTACACCAAACCTTACACAAAACCTTACACCAAACCTTACATCAACCTTACACCAAACCTTACATCCAACCTTACACCAAACCTTACACCATACCTTACACCAAACCTTACACCCAACCTTACACCCAACCTTACACCAAACCTTACACCAAACCTTACACCCAACCTTACACCAACCTTACACCAAACCTTACACCAAACCTTACACCAAACCTTACACCATACCTTACATCCAACCTTACACCATACCTTACACCAAACCTTACACCAAACCTTACACCCAACCTTACACCCAACCTTACACCCAACCTTACACCAAACCTTACACCAACCTTACACCAACCTTACACCAAACCTTACACCAAACCTTACATCCAACCTTACACCATACCTTACACCATACCTTACATCAAACCTTACACCAAACCTTACATCAAACCTTACACCATATGTCTTTGCTCTTCCTTTTTTTTTTAGCAAAAACGTCCACATTAGTCATTAGTATGATTCTTCCAGCTAAAAGTCATTTAGAATGAATTTATTTCACAAATTCAGAAATTGATCAGAATGAATGTAGTTCTTTCTGTTTGATTACAATAACATTTTACAATATTATGTCCCTGGCTAGATGGGAAGAAGTCAAATTTGCACAATCGATAGATTTAAGATTTAAAGTAATTATATGAGATTGCCGTACCTTCAAAC
Organism: Pecten maximus; assembly: GCF_902652985.1. Lineage (NCBI taxonomy): Eukaryota > Metazoa > Mollusca > Bivalvia > Pectinida > Pectinidae > Pecten > Pecten maximus. The sequence continues at coordinate 32,651,249 of NC_047018.1, forward strand.
ACCTTTAACAAAATAGATGTGCATTATATGATATGCCTTGACTCACTTGGATTCACTTTCGTAACACCGCGTGCTTTTACCTATACAATAGTGTCTTTTGATGAAATGCAACTGTGATGAAAGAGCATAATAGAATACTCTCAGTATCTATTTTCAGAAGTTATAATCTACATGATTTGGTAGTAAACCGCATTTTTTTGCGTTGTTATACATGCATCAGATCATTTCTCACAATTCGTATATATCTATTTTTATAAACAACTCACCTTGTTACGTCATTACGCTCTGGTAAATCATTTTCAATCGGAACAATTTCCTCTTGTGGATTCTATCCTTTAAAATATATTCGCATTTAATCGCCGAAACTTTGGAAGCAATTACTTTGAAGCGGAAAGCTTCCTGTCCATATAATAACGTGTGGAAGCTGTCATATGATTGGAAAACCCATAACGAGACAAATTTCAAAACGAGGCGCAACCCTACACGTTTGATAAAAATAGGGGATTGACACAGCACTCAACCACTTCGACTAACAATACACGAGAAAAAAATCGTGAATTTGCGAGTAGTTCTCTTTAACAAAACCGCTGAATAAATAGTTTAAATAAAAAAAACAGGACATTCATTGTAATAATAGATACCAAATTTCCAAGATAAAAAAAATCTTATTCACTTGTCACCTTGAATTCGGTGTTTGGGAGAGATTCTCGTTTTTATTAACACTTCACTGATTTAAATACCACCCTGTGTCTGGGTTCAAAAATGGCGTTCAATGCTATTGTATAGCTATCATATGCTATGCACTACATATGTGCAATCGTGTATGCACGTGTGTTATTTTCTGCTGGTAATTTCCAATGACATGCATGAAGTGGTTTTATTTATAGCTATAAACGTAACAGCGCTTAGTAAAAGGGGTGTGTCCCTTAGAGCTTTACGTATGTCCTCTGTTAACTCTACTTACATTATTGAATGGTTTTCTCATGTCTATTTTTCTTAACTGTTCTTGGTCATCAATGTTTGAATGCCTTTTGACCATCCATGCGTCAAATTCAAACCTTATATATAATCATCGACCAAAATAGCCACTCAAGATGGCTACACTAGACAGAAAGAGTACGTGTTTAACACCGATTGGCTGTGTGGGATATGATTCGGGATGATGTCAAACATTTATAATGGGAATGTAATTCTTATTGTGTGAGCCCGGGATAATGCCAACACATGTATAAAGGCAATGTAATTCTTATTGTGTAACACCGTGACATAGCAATCGATAAATGCATGGAATTAATAAGGCCCCTCATAAAAGGATACCAGCCGAGGAGACTGTTTGTTAAGGGGAACATTTTAAAGCTCACCATGCCATGACGCAGCGTCCGTCGTCCGTCCGTCCCTCGTCAGTCAATATATCCTTTGAATCACTATTAGTCCTAATCACTTCATCTTTTTATTCGCTACTTGTCCTGAATGACTGAATGGATGATGATGAAATTTAGTCATGAGCAGTATTCGCAAAAGGGATCCAATGTTGTATAAACGGAGGATGTGACTCCCCTGGGGCCTGACGGGCGGGGCAAAATGGGGAAATGGAAGTACAGTGTAAATCCTTTAAATCGCTACTAGTCGTGAACGACAGAATGGATACTGATGAAATTTGATCTGAAGCATTATTCACCAAAGGAGATCCGATGTTGTATAAACCGAGGGTGAAGCTCCCCTAAGGCCTAGAGACGGAGGTCAAATAGGAAAAATATAGCATTCTCCATATTCTTTAAGAAAGTCAATACTCTGGATCCACATTTGTGCCGTTGTTTCGAGAGGCAGCTCATAAAGTAGAAAATATTTGTAATATAACTTTGATAAGAGTTCGGTTTCTTAAAATGATGACTGAAATAGCCAGGTAAACGATGCGCAGCCTCCGGGCCTCATGATTTGTTTCATTTTGCTTTGTGTTTTTTTATTCATTATTTGATAAGTAATTAATACACTCGTTACTCGACTTGGAATGATTCCAAATCATTATAAAGACAATGTAATTCTTATTTTATAACATCCTGACACTAGTTACTTGTGTTCTTCATGTGTGTCTCGTCTAGGAAATCGACTAAATCTGTGCATTACCAATATATAATGGTCGATATAGCTATTAAATTCTCTACGTGTTGCTCTTTACGTATGTATTTGAAATACATGGAGTTACAGCCGCTAGAGTAACGACTAACAGTTTAAATACCAGAAATCCTAGTTATCGCAATAATCATCTTCACTGTGTATACCCACCCGTACACCAGAAAATGATACCACAGGCGACTGTATCTGGTTAGTGCATTATATTGGACATGTCAATGTACATACCGTAATACATTTAAATGATAAACATGTAATCAGAGATGTGCTAATTATCGCCATCTACCGCTGTGTTTGCGGTACCATGCAGCTTGTTTTCAGTACTTTTAGTCCAATATTTCAGGTCCAAGGATCACATATATAATAGGTTTGAAACGGACTTTAACTACATAAAATACTGTATTTTTTCACTCTTTCGCCATCTCCTCAGTATCTATTTCTGTTTTACGGGTATACATAGTGATCATACCTTTTGACCAATTATACTGATATTTGATCTGAAGTACAATGTATGACCAATAAAACTATTCAAGTGAAGTTGGTTTTTTTTAATCTGTCGGTCAGTACGTCCGCTAGACAGCATGACGGATAAAAATACGGCCGCACGAGACAACAACACTATTAAATATAACTTCTTTCGCGTACGGAAATAATAATCACTACATGGACGATATCGTTACACACACCATATTCGGTAGCGAAAATCCTTCTGGAACGCAGGGGCATATTTTCACCATACAGTTTCAATTTAGGCCCTGTGTTATCATGTAGCATATTTTCCCATTTTGAATACCTGATGATATCAAAATCATTGTACAATATTTCAAAAGTTGTACTCTTTGTTTAGCTATATTTTGAACTATGTAATATGTGTGAGTGTGTGTATATCGTGGCAATAAATCAACATAAAGAGCTATTGTTTCGACATTTAATGTACACTAAATGGTCGCTTGTTTGTCGACTCGGGACTGATACAAGTCCTGTACACTCTCTCCATCCGGAAATCGGGAGATCCTTGATTCCGGTTCGTGAAAATATTCCGGAAGTGACGATATGGACCAGGCATCCAAGGACAAACTACAAAAGCGTCCTCTTCTTTGTGGGGCGAATAGGCACGATATACTGTCCTAAAGTTTTCTAGTAGTTTTTTAGGACGAATCGTATCAGCGTACAATTTCTCCCAGTTTGTGTAGGCATCTTTCACAGTTGCCTTCCTCATGTTCTGATAGTAGTCGTTGATTGCTTGTGTTGCCTTTTTATCGATGAGGATTGTGAGTTAAGAGAGGAGAAAGAGAGCATCAAAGATTATAGTTCAAAGGATTGTACAAAAGACTCACAAAAGATTAGCACCTTTCAATGCTTTTTGAGAGTAAGATAAGTAGAGCAATATATTAAACAAATTGCATCATAAAGCTGTTTTGTCCCTGTTAGTGATGGTAAGGACATATAGTGTCGATATATAGGCGACTAAAATAGGTCAAACAAATACAAAGTAAAATAACTAAAGACAGTGTACCTTCAGCATCGATATTCACCGAAATTCACCGTTCTAGACCTTTTTCCAACCTACTTGATATTGCCGATAAATCGCAAACAGGCTAACATGAAGCGTATAAATGTTCGTGTACTAATTGAAAAAACGGGGAGTGTACAAAGGAACAGTAAAATGAATTAGTTCTGAGACAAATTTGTCATGATCATCAAATTGAATTGTCATACGATGACTTCAATGCATCATTGTACGCAATTGGAAATTTAAATGTACTATGCCAAATTTTCTAAAAATGTATTTGAATTTGCGACCTTTTGTGTTTATGACCTGACGTACAAATAAATATTTCTCGAAATGTAATTAAAAGGACGTACGAGTTATTTACACGTATACATGTTTATATAAAACACGCGCATATAGAAACCAAAGCAATCAAAAGTATATATTCTACCATATCTCACCTTTTCTCGTATATTGGGGAGGTCATCAATTGTTGGTCTGTGTTTTAAATATTTGATCTTTAACACAGGGAGTGGAACTTTCTCTCTGTCAATTTTTGGTTTACATGGTATCCTACGGCTGGATTCTTGATCACCTTGTTGATAAATAATGAGACAATTTATTAAAACTGCATGGAGATTTAACGATTATTCCGAAAAGAAATGACGATAAAGCGTCATCAATAAGATAACTAAGCCTTTCAAAGACATTAAGACTGAGATTCTGTGGTGATACGACATTTGATACTGAAGCCGTTCAAAAATGTGTAACTAATGAGTAAGCTTTGATACATGTACAGTATATCGAAGGTGAACAAATCGTTTTTTTTAAAAACATCTACCTGTCAACGGAGGGAAATGGTCCTTTTATATCCCTAGCTTTGAAAAAGAGCAAATTACTTTGTTAGAGGTTCAATTCTTGTCAGCGAAAAATTACTGTGCTGTTTTGTATAAACAGGTAAGCAAAACCATCAATTTCAGGGAGGAGTTCGTATACCAATTCGAAATCCTATTGGTTCGCGCGCCATGAACAATGTAGAGAATAGTACAAGTGACACACAAGATACTGGCACCGTTTATTACAAATTGAGAGTTAGGTACAGCAGAGGCAAAAAAAAATAGAATAAACAGCATCATAAAGCTATTTCTTCTGGGGCTCATCAGTGATGCTAAGGGCCTTAAATGCTGATTCCTAGGAGGCGATTAACCCAAAATAGGTCACAGAAATATCTAGATGGGGAGGTGAAATAGCCCAACAAATAAGTAAATTTCATTATTTTAATTCAATTGGATTTTGAAATAACTTTTAGGATCATGTTAATAAAATAATGGTACAATGTATTACCTTTCTCATAGACGGGGAGGGATTTCGGTGTATCGTCTGGTTCAGGCTCCTCTGTAGTACTATCCAATTTGATAAGATTTGTTCCTGAGATATAAACAAATATTAACATTTAACGTCCAATATTGTATATTACAAATTTTTTTTTTCTCATAGAACCATTCTTTAACAGAAATACTCTCAATGACAAATATGCTCTTTTTAAGTATTGCAGATTATAATCAAAGTCCATTCAGTGTTTACATTAAGGATTTTAAATGTATACTGATTGTCAAATATACTATTCTGAATGTATCCATTGACATTGTGATTCAAGACAAGGGGATTTCAACAAAAATATTAGATACGCTGTCCGTAATAACAACGTTTCCGTGTACCAATATACCACATTGTTCTCGGATCACAATTTCTAGCGTCAGTCATGTAACTATTCAGTATCATTTTTTTTCATTTGACGACATCTAGTAACACATATTGATATCCATAATTTGAAATTTTGATTACAAAGGTCTATTATTATTCAACTATTTAATAATATATATTATTTTTAGTTTAATCTTTTTTTCCGATACCAAAAATTAATTACAAATATCAAAACAGAAACGTTCCATCTAACAAGAAATGATTTTCGCACTTAATATAAAAATGTATTTTTGTGTCAGAAAATCGAATATACATAATATACATGTACATAATATATATATATCTGTTACCATCTGTTATTGTATTATCATTGGATATGCAAGCCTAATTTTACACGACCAAATAAGTAATCGGGAAAAGGACGGATATCCATCATACATGTACTTAACGAGTAATTTAATAGCGATGACGACATGAAATAGTTTCGTTCTGATATAAAGATCAACATTACCATTACCGTTCGGTACCGTTCTGATATAAAGATCAACATTACCATTACTGTTCGGTACCGTTCTGATATAAAGATCAACATAACCATTACCGTTCGGTACCGTTCTGATATAAAGATCAACATTACCATTACCGTTCGGTACCGTTCTGATATAAAGATCAACATTACCATTACTGTTCGGTACCGTTCTGATATAAAGATCAACATTACCATTACTGTTCGGTACCGTTCTGATATAAAGATCAACATTACCATTACCGTTCGGTACCGTTCTGATATAAAGATCAACATAACCATTACCGTTCGGTACCGTTCTGATATAAAGATCAACATTACCATTACCGTTCGGTACCGTTCTGATATAAAGATCAACATTACCATTACTGTTCGGTACCGTTCTGATATAAAGATCAACATAACCATTACCGTTCGGTACCGTTCTGATATAAAGATCAACATTACCATTACCGTTCGGTACCGTTCTGATATAAAGATCAACATTAGAATTACTGTTCGGTACCGTTCTGATATAAAGATCAACATTACCATTACCGTTCGGTACCGTTCTGATATAAAGATCAACATTAGAATTACTGTTCGGTACCGTTCTGATATAAAGATCAACATTACCATTACCGTTCGGCGATAGTCAGATCCTGTATTCAGTCTTAAAAATGAGCAAAGAATTACAAACTTTCTACTGCACTACATTTTCGGCATTACCAAATAACATCATGTAAACCCTTACTCCATGGACACCTCATTAATGTAAAGAAGAGTAATCCAACATCAGGTCTCATTTCCTATATACTAGTATCTGTATTTACTGTTGATTTTCTATTTTGTTTGGTACGCCATTATTTGGGATTTATGTACTATATAATGTTTATATATGTGTGTTGATTATCTGTCTTTACAGGGAGCAAATCAAGATGGACAAAACGGACAAAGAGAGACGTCCTCACTGGACAAAGATTACTGGATACGTTCTCAACCTTATCAATAACCTGATTGCGTAAGTGAATACTTCCCCTTACGTCTACCTGTGCTTAAAAAATATGCTTCATATTAAATCAAATGTAAAGATTTATCACACTTTTGCTCTTAATACATACATTGCTATCATGTGTTTGATTCCGACGTAGTATAGATCAATACAAAATCGAAAACAATGAAATGAATATGTAATTATATCGAAATGGAGTAACACAGGCGGTTTGGCAACCCCGCTGTCGTCTGCTTGAGTTATTTGGAACTCATGCCAAAATATCTTGCTAATTTAGACCCCGAATGAAGACAATATAATAATGTAATGGAAAGCAACGCAAAAGAGTCACGACCAGGACAGAGTCGCGATCAGGTATTTCCAATATTCGCTATCAATATCATTCAATCGGGCGTTTCTTAGATTTTCTATAGCTTTTTCGTAACAAAATTAAGCTACTGTTTTGTCATTATAAATTTACTATATATCGCTATTTTATTTCAATTGAGATAGAGGTTAAGATTTTTTGTAGTTTAATAGTGCACGGTAACATACATGTACATCCTGAATTTTCTTAAGGATGTTTCAAAATCAATGGCGAACAAATACATAAGCTGCAGAGCTTTATCTCTTCATTGGGGTTTTATTAGAAAACAAACAAGTTGGAGGAGCATTATGCAAACAAGTACAACTTGATTTATAGCTGTTATAAAACTAAAAACGACACGTCTTTACGGTCTAGCTCCACATCTTACCATGTTTTCTGTAAGTCGTCAATGTGATAGTGTGATGGGAATATACAATAAAACACATTTTAAGAGATCGGGTCCCTCAAAAATGTTTAAACCTCAAAATTTAAGAGTTTTATCAAGGTAAAACGAAAGTGAGCGGGGGCTCACATAGATAGTTAGATTAGATAGTTTACCTGTAATTAACATCTTCAATAAATACCATAGGTATACTGTATAAAATTCTACAAATGCAGCAGATATGTAACGAGTACCTACCATAACCTCAACATATTGAAATATCACTTTTACTTAAAATTTGATGAAATGAAAGAAGTTAATGTGTTTTGAAATATTCAGGTATACATATGAAATTGGCTTCTTTTTAAATATCAATCAAAAAACACGTGTTTATTTATATATAATTAGAATAATGGAAATACTGTTATACAAATATATACCGCATAATGCGTAATGTCCATATAATGATCATATAATATTATTTTACATCATGTACAATAAAAAATATTCCTTCTTATCAGAAATTAATTTACTGGAGTAAACACCGTACTGCACTGGAGATAACACTGCAGTTTATTGGAGTTAATAATGTAGTGCACTGGAGTTAAAATTGTCTTTCTATTAAAAGAATTTATACTCGTGATAGTAAAATACCTCTCATAGGCTCGTGGCTTATCAAGTTAGTAAATCCATTTAAAAGCGCCATAATAGATATACTGACAATCGTGTCAGTTCCTTTTATCACATCAAAAGACTATATTTGTTTTTCATCCAAGAACTACATATTTGTAAAGAGGTTATCGAATAGAAAATCTCTATGCATCAGACAAAAACAGTGACGTAGCACACATTGTAGTAGAGTTACAATAGCATATCGACCTTGCATGTCTGGAAATGACAACATATACTTTCCTTACTTATTTTTGCTCTCAGACTTGCAATAAGATGACTGCCTGGCAATCTTGAAACAATACTGCTCCGTTTGTCCCACATTTCAAGAGATTCCTAAAACAAACAATGAATACAACAATGGATGCACTAGACAGAGGATTTTGGATGGTTTCCCGTAAATATCCTGTTTAAACAACTTAAACTCGTTTCATAAATTACATATGTTATAAAAGCGAATGTAATATTGTTTTTTTTGTTGATTTTTTTTTCACAAAACACACATTTGTAAGTTGGCAAACATATAAAACAGTATTTTATCGGATTGATATGAAACCTAAACTTTCACTCCCTCTCTCTGTCTTTTCTGGTGTCACCGTACATTTAACGCTATAAAGCGATAACCTTAGACAATCAGATTGGAGTATGACGTCACAAATGATATAATTGATATTGAACTGATATAACTTCAATGATGACCAAACAGGCGTACTTTCAGCATAACTAGAAAAAAAAGTATTGCGAATACGTGTCTTAAAATTTGTTCCTTTTCACGTGCGATTGCTGAATCATGTCACGAATGCTTGAAATAGCATATAGATTACCCCTCGTCATGACAACCTTGTGAAATAGACAAAGTAGCGGTATTGGGAATAGTATCTAATCACTAGGTCAGTCAAGCTTAAAATGTTTAAATCCAGCCTTACGAAAACACAATGTCGCCAACATTATTTGATTTTGGCTTTTATTTCACTTGCTTATTCTTAAAAACTGGCCTGAACTAGGTACAGTATTATTCCTGACAGGACACGGAAAATGTCGCCGACGCTACCGGGGCGATGATACTGTAGCAGCTGTGCGCAACCTATTTGAGGCGACGCCGACGCCGACACCAGTGCAATGCTTGCCTTAACAATTCCTCTTATTAGGGTGCGTTCATTTTCATCAGTGCGACAAAAGTCCTCCCCAACTTCTCTACTCAAGGCGACACCGACGCCAGAGCAAGTATAACTTTACGTATTAATTGGATACGTTCGCCAGCATCGGGTGGAAACATATAGGATTTTCTCGACTTTGAAGAGGTTAATGTATGCACACAAAAAATTGCAGACTAATTCATAAATGAGACCATCATCTATTGATATAGTAGGTACCACATCACCGATATTTGTTATGATATATACTTATTGGGGATCAATATGTATTCCACAACCGATGTATGCTTGTGTTTTATCTCAAGTAAGCTGTCTGTTAAGGTTCATGTAAATAGTAAATCGAGTGATATCTATCCAGATTAAAAATCACTATTCTGTTGCAATTCAACAGAAGTAACTTGGCCAATTGTTAATATGTGGCATGGCTATCCATGGGTCTGGATTTTGACATTTAATTTGTTAAGCTACCTGTTAATTTCGGCAAAACAGGTGTAAAAGGCAAGTTTCAGGAAAACAAATAAAGCTCATGTAGATCAGACATATGGCACAAAATTATCATGCCGTTATGGTCACAAGTGTCTATAACAGGTAGTGCGAGCGATTGTTTGATAGGATTTTACTTTATAAAAGCATAAACGTCAATTCTCTTTTGACCTTGAAATGCAAATGGCGGCTGAAAATTATATAACACATTTTTGGCATATAGGAAAGCATTTCAATCTTCAAAAACGGTCTTATCAGACACTATGAAGAACTCTGATCATAGCAAGTAGCCCGTCTTTAGGAAAAATAGTTCAACAGCAGAGTTTGAGGTAAAATATTCAGATTTCTGAAAATAGCCCCTAACTCCACTATCTAACTATTTTTCCTGAAAACATTCCTCTTAATGTGCCCAGATGTGTTAATAGTAACTTATGTGGGCATTTTTAGTAATCGAAATGCTTCCCTATATTTCATATTTGTGCAATATAATTCACAACCGCCATTTGCATTTCAATGTCAAAAGAGAATCGACGTTTTTGCTTTGATAAAGTAAAATCTGGTAAAACAAGCGCTCGCACTTCCTGCTATAGACACTTGTGACCATAACGGCATGGTTATTTTGTGCAATATGTCTGATCCACATGAGCTTTATTTGTTAAGCTACCTGTTAATTTCGGCAAAACAGGCGTAAAAAGCATGTTTCGGGAGAAAAAAATAAACCTCATGTGGATCAGACATATTTTTCAAAATCAAGACCCATGGATAGCCATGATACATATTAACAATTGGTTAAGTTACTTCTGTTAAATTGCAACAGAATAGTGATTTTCAATCTAAATAAATATCACTCGATTTACTATTTACATGAACCTAATAGGTCATACACCAAATCACTAGTTTTTGGTAAAGAGTAATGACTGCCAGTAAGAGTTATTATTAAAGTTTTCTTACGTTAATCGTTGCCTGCACGTCTTTGTGGATAGTGTGATCAGACGGGATATCGTCTATCACGATAGCAGGTTTGGCGTCACTCTCCGTATACGCTATAACCTTGGGGGGTACTCGGGTCTTTTTGCGCTGTTGTGGTGAATGCTTGCGATCCTCTGCTAGCTTATATTGACTGATTTCCTTTCTCCCAACCTTAATAATTTTAATGGAAATATAGTTTATCATTAAAACATGTATCATAGCATAGTTACGGCTCCGAATCTTTTTTGTTCATTTGGGACATCTCCTGTAATACCAATATGAAGGAATTTAAAAGCAGTTTTTTTTATTGTCTTAGAATTACTTCCCTTGCCGAAGTCTCATTTGGATGTTTCGTATTAAGAAATCGTAAAGAATGAAGTACTAACACCAATTATGCATAGGTTTAGCAGTATTTACACTCTGATAAATTCTATTTGTTAATGTACTGATTACATTCAAACATATAGCTTATATTAATACATATCAACTAAAAGAGATCGCAGAATTGGTGAGAACGGTATGAAATTATTATGAACGCATGCTACATTTTACATTGTGTACAGAGAAATTTCTCAGAATTGGTGAGAACGGTATGAAAGTATTATGAACGCATGCTACATTTTACATTGTGTACAGTATTTAAACTTCAACCTCCACCTGTTTCCTTTTCCAATAAATTACAAAAAATAGTTGCAATGAAGACGTATGCTTCTTTATTGTCACGCAAAATATTTCCAAACGAGACGTTATAAGAATATCTATAAATAAATTAAAGTCTTTTGGGTTTTTTTCCTGCTTATTCGCATACTGTAAAAGTGGAAATGTTCGCGGCGTGGAAATTTTCGCTTATTTCGCGATCATTAAATCTCCGCGAAAATATCCACACGCGAATATAATAACACGTGAAAATATTGACACGCGAATATTTCAACCAAATAAACTAAATACACTAATATCCTAGACGCAAGTTCCTGGTAGGTAAACCATGTCGTCCGTGATGTGTAACCGTTGTCATGGTCGGTCATTTGTCTGAGACAAGGCCATACAAATTTGAGTTATTAGTAAAATAATAGTATTTCATCTAATTTAATGTTGGTTGATCATTAAACTTTCTTCGTTTAATGATAATTACGATCGCTTCTACGTTACTGTTCATATCAATCGCAAAGCTGGTCGGCCATTTTGTAGCTATAGTCCCCAAACAGCACACGTTTCATTTGTAACAAAATAGATAAACTTGCTTGTATTAGAAATGTTAATGTTGAGTCTCCGCGTGGTTATACGTTTTATTTAAATCAGACACTATCGATACTTAAATGTAATGAATGGTCCGTTTAATATATTGAAAATACGAAACGGCTACTGTAGAAAAAAGGTCTATATATGTTGGTAAAATTAGGTCAGAACATCAATATGTCTGCTTTTAAATGGCCAAGTCGTATTTAATTACTACCAAACTTATTTGATACCTGCAAAATTAGCTATCGCTAATTGAGACACCTGTGGTTGTTTTGACTAGACATGAATGCTTGTCACGTCACTCGGCATGACCGGACGTCCGATCCTTTCAACTTGACCGTGAGTGACGCCTTGCGTGGCCTGTCTACCTAGCTTGAGGGAGTAGGTTTACATGTCATAGTTTGATTGGAAATAATTAAGAGGTGTTCAGTCGCAATTAAATAATCAAAATACTTAGTTAACGTTCAAAAGTACATGGATGATCTCTTAATTTACCATACAGTACGAATACCGATAACGCATGTTATTTATATATTTTCGGGGCCTAAAGTTGCAATCAGGTGTCTCGTACATGGTGTATTTTTTCACCGCTAAAATATCTTATATATTTTTTTTCTGTCACAAAGACGTAAAGCAATGATCACACTTACAACCAATTGACCTAAACGTGTCTGTTGATCAAAGTTTGGTATATTTACTGGACTGATCGTCGCGAGCTTTCAATGGAGTTTGCCGAAAATGATCTTAGTTTATGTACATGGCCAATGACATCGCAGCGCGAAAATATATTTTCATCATGACTGACAGCGCGAAAATATCCACACCGCGAACAGTTTGGAGACTGACTAAGCGAAAATTTCAACGCGCGAAAATATCCATTTTTTCAGTATTTGAAAATAAATCCAAATATCCTTCATTATAACAATCAAAATGGAAAAGACGAAGATGTAAACGATATATAAGTATATATAATCAGCATATATTTGTGTTCTAAATGACAAAATGATAACAATATACATGTACCTGTTTCCTGATACTTTTTGGTTTAACTGCGCCGCTTTGTGACACGAAAGGCAGTGGTTTCGCATAAGGTGAATCATTGTTCCTAGCAGTTTTCTGCATCTTTTTAAACTGCCTTTGGAGCTGGCGATCTGTTAACCCGATAAGGCGCACACCTGCTGTGTAATGACTAAGAACATGGGGTGCCTGGCGCATTCGTGCCAAATATGATCTCTCAATTTCTCCCAAAGTTGTCTTCAAAGAGAATTCAGTGATGGCGGTGTAAAACAATCTCTGACGTTTCGAGAAATTACGCCCCCTCTTCCTGTCGGTATCTGAAGGAGACAAAATAATTTGGCGTAGAATATGTAGTTTTAAATGAAATATGATACATGCTACGCATTTCTTATACATGCAGTACTTTATTGAATGTCTCTACGTTATCTAGATAATAAAAACTTTAAAAGTGTCTTTTTATTAATATTCCTGTCTGTAGGTTGGCAAACGTTCTGGTACTTTTGCTTGATCAACCTTGAGATTTATGAACTTCGTTGGCTTGAGCAATAAATTAACTCCAAAACATTTTATATGAAACATTACAGAATTTAAGGGAAATGTCCTTCATTCTGACTTGCTCAATCCCAGTAATATGTTTATATGCTTAAACGCAATTAAATGTTTGTGAAATTTGAGCATGATCTGGCTAGCCCAGAGTTTCATTGTCTGTACATGTAGCTACCAGGAACAAAACCCTTACACATCGAGATAGGTAAAATTATTTAGACGAAGAATAATCACTGTATGTAACACGATTTTAAGGCGCCGTTTTTTCTATTAGTTCAGTATTTCTTATTCAAAACAAATAATCTTTTGATATCAAAACATTAATTTCTTGATTAAAACTTCAAGTATATATAATGATATAGTATATACTTTTGTTGATTTCGTGTTTTTTTTTTTGTTTTTTTTTTTGTTAAAGTTTATAAAAACTGAATTCTTGATAAAAACATTGAACTGTCTTAGGAGATTAATGATTGATACTTACCATCATCGTAATCGCCTCCAAGGATATCACCTTGTGTCATGTGGAACAGGAATTCATCAAAGTCGATTTCACCGTTGCCATCCTTGTCGAGTTTCTTCAACACATTTTCGACTTCCTCTTTTGTGATGTCACTATCAACCCGTTTTAAGCCCTCATACAGACTGTCAGCATTCAACAACCCCGTTTTGGAGGAGTCCAGCATATCAAACAACTTTAAAAAAAAAAAAAAACAAGGGTATTACAATTTAAAAGCTAGTCAGGCAAGTGTTTGGTCTTCAAACTGTGTACTTTATATCTTTCTGGTTAATTTATTTTAAAAATCACAATCCACTCATCCCATCCCTACACCATCGAAGTCGGACGGCTGAAAAGCGATATATACATTTCGTGTTATTGACAGAACTACACGTGCTTTATCGCAGCTAGTGCGTTTCAAACTATTTTTACTCTGTGATAAAAAGTTTACATTGCCTTGTTGATACAAGCTCTGCTTCGAGAAGGACCACGCCATGCTTGCAAATTGTGTGATTTTCGTTATTAACTCTACCCCCTAGGAGCAAACGCCAGAATTAAATCATGAATAAGAAAAATGTTTTGGTGAAATATATTCTCGGGCATTGAAGGTTAAATGGGGCTCAAGTTTTTAAACTGAATGTCAAAGATAATCTTTGGGTCGGGGAATACAGTGTGACCTTAAACGAGAGGACCTCCGTTATCCCGAGATGGAAAAAAGTGATGATGTTTCTTAAAATAAAAAATAAAGTTTTGCCACGATTGTTAGTACAGACGTGTGAGCGTGTAACCCATGCAAGCCTATTCTTGTCTAGTCAGCGACCGATTAAGTACTGGAATTATCACACACACAAACTCGACCAGAACAGGAAACCACGATGAATAATTTCAGTCAAGAGTTCTCAAACCTGTAAACAATACAACTAAGTACGATGTTTTATAGATACGAAATGTAGCTTATATAATATATATCATATTATTTGACTTACTTCCTTGAATGCGGACGTGTGGTCATCTGTAAGATCTTCGTACCAATCAGGCATCACTTGAGCTGATGCAGACACTGTAATGTTTCATATATATATATTTAGTGTGCAGAAACTTGCAGAGTATGGTTAATAACTAAGAATGAGGAAGAAAACTACGTTCTTAAATGACTATTTGTATGGGTTTGGGTTTAGTTCTGTTTAACGTCCTGTTAACAGCTATGTTAAGGACGGCTTCCTTGTGTGCGGGATGCATGCGTGTAGTGTATGTGTGTGTTTTGTGAGGTCGAGATGCATGCGTGTAGTGTATGTGTGTGTTTTGTGAGGCAGTGAGATGCTCGTGTTTGTCTCCATACGGTAGTGCGGAACTGATGCGGACTGAAGCATAATGTTAAAGATACCCATCAGGACACCCGACAAAGTCACAGTATACTGACAATAGGCAAACCGGCCATCTCACTCCAAAATTGCTGAGCACTAAGCAGCAGTAGAAACTACAATTGTTATACACTAGTACACTAGCGGATCCGGGGGTGGGTGGGCCCTGACCCCCCCCCCCCCCCCTTTTTCGAATGAGGAAAAAAAATATAGACTTAAAAAAACGCCGATGCCACCCCCCCCCCCCCCCCCCCCCCCCCCCCCCCTCGCTCATTGGCTTCGACCTCACTCACTCATTGGCTCACTCACACGTTGGCTCACTCACTCGTTGGCTCACTTATTGCCCCACTCACTCATTGGCTCACTCACTCACTCTAGCTCACTTGTATATGTGAGTTCATTGTTAACATTTACAGATAACACTCTCCATGGTTTAAACGCTTAAGTATGATTAAGCTAATTGGAATTTCGCTTAATGATCTAAATACACATGAGCGTCTAAAATAGGCACGCACGTTCCCAGTATATTACTTACTATGGGGATTAACTGACGATGCCATGTCGATAGAATCATCCTGTGGAGAGGTGGCTAAGGCGATACTTGACATTTCTGGCGGCATGGTTTCTTCGGCGTCCGTTAAACTCTATAGTCGAATGAAAACAAAAATAACATAAAGAAAAAATTGAACTGCAATGTAAAATGCATTGTGCATGATTATTCTTTAAAAAATAAATATAGATGCATTTGTTTGTATATTTGAATATTTAAAAGAAATCGATCTCACCATTTTACTTCTAATCATAGAGTGGTTTTGGTTGCCAAGACGACGAAGCAGATTGATCGCGCCGTCATCTGCCTTTTCATCTTTTGACTCTTTCGGTAGCTCCTTTTTGGTCACGGATAGCCTCTTTTCCTTCTGCTTCATTTCGCACCTTAAAAATTAATTTCGTCAATATGGCTTTTAATTAGGTCTTAAACGTCCGAGAATCTTTATATGAATCCCAGATTATATCTTCCAATTTAGATGATAAAAATGTACGTAAGAATCAATCAATAGCTGTTTAATATGGTTTTGATACACAATGTTTTGCGGAATGTCCTACATCAGATCAAAAAGAACATAATTGTATTTGTAGTGATATATATCATTTAATTCTAATTCTTTCTGCCAAATTTCTGTTCTTGTCTGTTCATTCGAAGGACAATTAATGGGGTAAATGTCTTTTTTTCGTTAAATTAAAAATAACTGCTGTCGGTACGTTACGTGTTACTGGTATGTGTGTTCTTTTGAAATATTTGCAAGTAATGGTGAGAGACCTAAATGGCGAGTTCTTTAAGGGTCATCTATATAGCAGAATAATGTTGAATTTCAAACACGAATAAATAGCTTAAAAATTGCACAAAAATAGTCATGTAATATACCAAAATGTTTGTTTGGACATGTAGTGTCTTAAAATCACAAATAATTTGATGTAGATGCTAACAATATCTTCTATAGAGTTACTTTGTGGTAAGTTGTAGCATGGAATAATTCTAAGCCACAAAAATAACCAAACCTGAAAAATAGCCCAGATGTCATGCTCACATGCAGGTGTCTATAGCACAGGGTAGGAGCATTTGTTTGACCGGATTTGACTTTATGTAGGTATAAACACATATTTAGTTTTGACCTTGAAATGCAAATGGCGGCTGTAGATGATATTACACAAATATGGCATAAAGGGAGGCATTTCAGCCATTAAAAATGCTCCAATATCATACATTTAAGACATCTGATTATAGTAAGAATGACCATTTTAAGACAAATTGTCAAACTGGTGAGTTTTGGGCCTTTTTCAGAAATATATATCTTTTACCCCAAACTCAACGGATGACCATTTTTTCCTAAAAACAGTCTTTCTGCCATGTCTAGAGTTATCTATAGTATCTAATATGAGCATTTCTGACGTTTGAAATACCTTCTTATATGCCATAATTGTCTGATCTTATTCACAACCGCCATTTGCATTTCAAGGTCTAAATAAAATCAGTGTTAATACATATCATAAAGTCCAATCTAGTCAAACCAATGCTCCTATTTCGTGCTTTAGACCCTTGTGAGCAAAACGACATGACTGTTTTGCACAATAAATGAGATACAAATGAGTTAATTATGTCCCCCTGAAACATGCATTTTTCTCATGTTTTGTTGAAATTTACGAACTACTGAACAAATTAAATGTCAACAGCAAGGCCCACAGTTTGACATGATACATATCAAAATGTTATCAAGTTACTTCTGTTAAATTGCACCCTAGTAGGGATGTATAGCCTTGTAAAATATCAACTGTTTTGGCTGGATTTGCTGTTTAGATGCCCCTTAACTGTTTACATTGTTTAAGTTTTATAAAACCCGGCGAATATATTACAGGAACACGCACAGCAGCTCTTTTCAGCAAGCGACCACATTAGATTCGGTAGAAAATATTACTTATTGTCACCTCGGATCTAGTTTTGCAGTCGTTACCTTCCAGGCAATGTATTATCTGATCGCTAGCGCTGCTTGTATAGTGTATTGTCTGCTCGCTGATGTACATGTGTGTTACATGTACGTGTATATTTTTCATGATAACCTCTAATGGGAATAGGATTTCCATGTGACATATGAAAGTGATACTAATAATCATTTGCAATATTAAACTGGCTGTTGTCTAGAATGATAATTGATAAAAATTATGAGTTGGCGTAATATTCTCCTTAGCAACATGCATTTACTTTTTCGAAAATTCATTATGCCTAAAAAAGAAGGAAATTACAAAGGTAAAATATTCATTAGTATAAAGGGAAACTATTACCTTTTTTCTGTTGTGGAGACACGTTACATCTCTGAATCGGTTTTCGTTTTCTTAACGTTGATACCACATTGTTGACATGCCAGCAGCTGACTCCATAAATCCCGCCCTCATTATGACGTCATGACATGCGCAACGATATCAAATGATTACTTCCGTTAAATTTGCACATGTTTCCGGTTTCAGAATGTTGTCGGTTGTAGTCTACTTGCATTCGGTAAGATGGGCTCTTCCAGCCGTTGTGATGGTTGGAACAGCCCCATTCTTCGTTGGACTATGGGGAGGGATACGTCTAGTGACGAGCATCTTACCTAAAGGATGCTACCGGAAGGCCGATGACTTTCTGTACACTATTTACCAACGGATGACAATCTTTTTCTTCTACCATGTATCGGGCGTCGAGGTAATGTACCTCTAGTGAATGTCAAAACGTGTAGATTTGCTACAATTTGATAAATATTAAAGACTGATTGAAAATAGTATTGTGTGCTTGTAGCAGCCCCTCCTCCATGTTTCTTTTTGTTGGTAGAATGCATATGACACCAATGGGGTCATTTAAGTTTGATGATTAAAAATGTAAACAAAGCATTTGTTTACATGTATGTCACTTGTCAGGGAAACTTTTATATGTAAGAGTACCTTTGATATACATTGCATATTCAAATCGTTTCTGATATACGTAACAACAGAGAGTGAATCACAAATTCTTTATCGTGATTTATTTTGCAGCTATTGGCATATGGCGACACAGATATTTTGAAAAAGAAAGAAAATGCAATTTATCTCTGCAATCACCAAAACACAGGTAAATATTTCCATAATCTTAAATTCTTAATAAGGTAAATAATGATATGAGAATATTTATTTTCAGTTTTTTTTTCAGTGAATATGTTATATTTAATTTAGGTTGACTGGCGATAGTGTCTGGGGATTTCAGTGGTTTACTATACTTGTACAATCTGTCTTATCTAGGCCAAATAGCATTATTATACCTTTACGTTTTTTTCTCATAAAAGTAATGTGATAATTTGACTATCAGCCTCGAGAGGATTGCGCATGTGTTTCCAGGACTATCACACCGTGTGACAGTTCTAAAAAACTGTCACACGGCAAACTATCACACGGCAAACTGTCACATCCCTGCTGTAACGTCGTCATAACGTTTTAAAGACACAACGACATGCAAGCGCTTAATTGACACAGATTGTTTGTTGTTGCAGACGGTAGCCTAACATTTTGTTGTCTCTCACGAAACTGTCAAACATGGATCAACACACGCGTTTTCAAAACGCCACAGACGTAGAGATTGAGTCATTATTAACGGACAGAGATAGCCAAAACACTAAAAGGTCATACAAACGTCTGTCAAGTTAGTGGAGGACTATATAGCAGATTCTCATACCAGCACAAAAATAGAGAAAAAAGACGTAAAGGTTTAATAAAACAATTATATTATCAAATGGGGTAATTCGGGCAATAGTAATTTTGTCAGCCCCTCATCAACAACGGTTGCCCTCTAGCTCAGGCTAAAGCCCTCGTGCAACAGTTGTTGCTTCGGGGCTGACAAAATTACTATCGCCCTCATACCCATTTGATAACTGTATAATATTACATTTATTGATTACAATGGAGCCTAGCAGAATACACATATGTTGTATTATTATTCCTTTTTTTTCTGCAGTTGACTGGATGATTGCCAATTACGTAGCGATACACCAGGGCTCACTGGGACATATACGATATATCCTGAAGGATGGACTCAGATTCTTGCCATTTTATGGTCCTTACTTTAAACAGGTGAACTTGCCCTTTTGTTTCCACACCAACAGAACACTGAAAATAGTCAGTGAGACAAAACATAAGAATACATTTTTGGGGGTTGAGTCATTTAGGCTGTCGACCAGTAACTAACTGAATAAAATCATTATGTAATCAAAACTTCATTCAGATGATTGGGACTTACAAGTGATTTTGATAAAAGTATTTAACCATTTATCATCAATTTGATATGTCAAAACATTTCTGTCAAATAGATTTCTCCATTCTAACTTGATTTAACAGTCAAAAATCTTTGTGCAGTGAAAAAATTCTCTCAAAAGTCTTATGTAACTGTTATGTATAATTGGGAAGCTGAGGTTATATCTTGTATTCAACTAGACTGAGCTGAACACTGAAAAGCCTGTTATGCATATCATCTTTTCATATTGATGGGTTCCAATAAATTTCATCTTAAGTTTCACAAAGAAATTACCGGGATAATTCTTTTGTATGCAAAGTTTGACAATTATGTAAGACCAACTTTCCATCAAAAATGACAATGTAATGTTACTTGTTAACTTCTTAACATGAATGTACTTGTAGAAGTTTGCTATGAAGCTATTATTATAATAGGTGGATTTCGTTTATCAAATGTTCATCATGTGAGTGACTTTACTTCTTTTGGAAAGTTTTCAGAGATTATGGTTTTTTTTTAATTTCTGCTATATATGTTGGGATCATATATCAGTATTGACACTGAACTAAAGCATTGGAAAATAACAAAAGGGCCTGTCAGACTGTCGAAAGGATATAATCATTTATCCATCTGACCTGTTAATTAATGAAAAACACACACATATATATATATATACACACACAATAACAGGTTGTTAATGTTAGAGCGGAAAGATAAAATAGGCAGAACGAAAATATACAACATTTTCATGTGATTATTGTGAAAAAAATCTATTTAAAGTCATTGTAATTCAGAATTTTTGCCATGGTGTACACACAGATTGATATTAAAATTCATTTCTATTTTTGTTTTAGCATGGCTGTGCATATGTCAAAAGAGGAGGAAAATTTAATCAAGAAAAATTGAAGAAAGACATTTCTGTCATCAAAATGAAAAAGGAACCGGTAATGTCTTAATTACTCTCGTTAATTAACTTATGATCTGAATGATCTTTGATCATTAATCTAATCTCTACATGTAGACCGTTTATACTTGCATCAACTTCAAATATCTGAAGATTATTGGATGAAACTCCAAAGGAATATGAATGTACAAGTGTATATTCTCCGCTGTGTCACCTGACCACTGTCTATAACAGTCCAATTTATCAGTTCCAGTGGAACTGTCTCCAGATTAATGTTTAAGAATGAACGTTCAAAGATGAATGTTTGATGAAACCTCAGAAATATAAATTACTGTTAACTGATCAGGTAATATGCCAAAATGGCCTATAATCAAAACAGCTAGGTCACAGTAAGAGGCTTTAGTCTCTAAATTACTTTTCCAGACCATGACTACAGCACTGAGTACTGATAATGTTTGTGTTCTGTGACATGGTAATGTGTCATGTGCCATACACAGGTCCATGGTTACAAGATCTAGGTCACCTGAATGTTTGTTCAGACATGATGAACTGGTGAAGATAGCTTGCAACAATTTTATATACATTTCCAAAATATTAAAGGGACTTTGGTATTAGTAAGAAAGAAAGTGAACGCTAGTACATATTGACACGGGACATTGATGAGGTTACAATATAACAGTGACAAATATAGAATATTACAAAGTGTAAGGTATTAGTATTGAATTAATGTTTACATCAAATTCATGTAGAAAGATGTGACATCTGAACAGAAACAACTATATATTTTGTTTTTAATGAGCACTAGACCATGATATCATCATAAAATGCTGTTTATAGTACTAGTATTGACAATTCTACCATGTTTGCTATGTAACGCCAGTTTTGATTGGTTTAAAACCATGTATTATTTTCCAATAACCCACGCTCGTGCCAATAATACACGGTCGTGAGTCACGGCTATCACAATTTTAAATATCTAATATTCACCTGTTCCTTAAAAGGTTACTATAGCCAAGTGGGCTAATGGGTAAGTCTTTCAATAAATTTTTATCACGACGCGAGTTCGAATCCTACGGAGGCCCCCCTTTTTTTTCTTTTTCTTTTCTTTTTTTTTATCCTTTTTTTTTTTTAATTTTCAAAATCAATGCCATATGATAGATGCTCTTGATCGTAGTACTGTATTGCCTGTATATTTCATCAACAAATAATACAATAATCAAGAAATAAGGTTTTCCCCTTGAAATAAGGTTTTCCCGGGGTTTCTTTGCTGTTTTTCTATTAGAAAGAGGTCGATCTCAGAACTAAACAGTACATGGTAGAATAGAAATAATCAACTTTGACTCGTGTATTGTTGCAGGATATACAACTCGGACTCGGATATTTTGCAATTTTAATTAATAACTCAGGCCTGCAATTGCAAAATATCCTCGTCCTCGTTATATATCCTGCAATAATACACGAATCATCGTTAATTATTTCTTAATTGAATGTTGAAGAATCACAGAAGAGTTACTTCCCCTTAATAATAAGCATTCGTTTGTGTGTGATTCACATTATATTTGAAATTTGAATGAGGTGACATTAACAGATGTCCAATCTACTAAACGTTATATGAAACATTTATCCAGGTTAAATAGAAACAAAGTCTTTGTCAATTTCATTAGTATTTTGAACATGAGTAACACCAATTGCAGTAAATATGCTGAAAATGCATCTGTTAATTGTCTTGGAAGTTCTTAAAACTTTATACACTATATTTAATTTACTGATGATTTTTATATTGAAAGTGGTGACAGCATACATATTGTACTACTCACAGAAACATTACATGTGCATTCTCCTAGTTATCGTGAAGCTGCTTTGTGAATCTTTATCTTATACATGTTAACACTTATTATCATCAGTATTAAGAAAATGTGATTGTTGTTTTGTCTATTTAGATATGGTTAGTCATATTCCCTGAGGGTACCAGATACAATCCAGACCTTCCCAATGTAATAGAGAGGAGCAGGACATTTGCCAGAGATCAAGGTTTCTTATTGATTACACCACAGGGGCTTGGCACGAATTTCTAATCTGAGGTCCATTATGTATCAAGGGAAGTAACTCCGCAAAAGAGCAAACCAGATAAACTTTTTTTTTATATTTTATGGGTCATGAATCCAACTTTTTCATATACCACCATAAAGAGACAAGTGTTCACATGAAGGAATTGACAGAATATGGAACAAGTTATAACATAATTCATTAAATTATGTAGGTAGATTTGGCTAGATAGACATTTCCCTGTCCTCCTGAACAACAGCCCAGTCACTAATGGGTAGCTAGTTAACAAAACACAAATTTGATGCTTGTGGTGCTGTAAAATACACCAAACCAAAACTCTGTACCTTACTTAAAAAAGGAACCATTCTTTATCTAATTGAACCACTTGAATCAATAAATGAAAATGTCCAAGTCAATGTGGCTACCCAAGGTATATATATTCACAGCTGGTCTATACACATTTTATTTTTGTGATACGTATAATACATACATCAACCATGGGTTGGGAATTTGTGCCAAACCCCTACAAACATGGTATTTCTCCTCTTGGGTTAAATGTTTGTTGTACTGTTAGTAAAGATAACTAAGCCAAGGCTTCTGATTGTGTTACACTGTTGTTTGTGGAGTTTATTGCAATCAGAAGCCTTGGCTACCGATGATGCAGGTATTCTTGAGATTTGTGATTACACTGTTGTAATGAGTATGACATCTGATAGCCAGTAAAATTAATTATTTGCAGCATTCATTGAACATCAAAATATATATGTCAATGAAGTATAAATTGTATTTGGATTTTCAACTTTCTGATATTGTTTTTAAGATATGTTGAGGTCACAGATTCTTCGAATAGAGATATCTTTTTCTTTGTGTTGTGCCTGTCTACATGTAGTTTCATTGAAATGGAAAATAAAAAAGAAAAATTCCTGTTAAATTGATTCTATGCAAAATCTGAAACTAAGAAATTTCTCTGTTGAAATATTTTGTGCAACTGGAATTTTAACAACACTGTTTACTTTTTTCAGGACTTAAAGAATTACAGAATGTGCTTTCACCCCGTACAAAAGCTGTATACACGTGTATAGAACAGTTAGCTGGTCACGTGGATGTTGTGTATGACATCACTATTGCCTATAGCAACACAAAAGACAGTTCTGGTCGCCGCAAAGTAGCGCCACCTATGACAGGTCTGTAAGAATACTGACCCAGATGGTAATTGTCATGACAACATTGTTTTATGTAATGCTCATGATCACTCCTGATAAAACCTGATGAAATATTTCACCTGCCTACACAGTTTAATTTCCCTGTTCTTTCCAAGCTTAGAAACGAATAGCTTCAATGTTTTTAACTGTCTTTGTTTTCATGACATTGTTAATTTCATTTTCGATCTAATTGAAAAATAAAACGATATAATGTGCTGCTTTCAGTTTCATTTATTGCTATATACATTGAGAAATATTGGTACTGTTGACTTTTTGACAGTTGTAACAATAGGTTACATTTGGACAAATGTTGGTTTTTTCATCCTTGATACTCCAAGGTTTTTTTCAATCACTATGTACACTCCTGAATAAATATAACAAAATTGAAGACTTAGTCACCACCATCTTGTGGATAAAAGAAAAAACTTTGATCCTGTGATAAGCATCACGTTAAATACAAGCTTTCACCCTGTCATTCAAATAACTTCATTCAAATAACTGACCTTGAACTTTGTTGTCACTCCTCTCAAAAGTATTATGTATGGGCTTAGCAATTCGTCAGGCTTTCGATTTTGCCATGAATTATTGCAGAGAGCGAAAGTGAACAGAGCCCTTATAGTATCGAGGACGTGGCTATTTATACATAGACTAAAATATAATTCAAGGTTGAATATTTTAATCTAAATAGGTTATAAAATTAATTTTAAAACTGGTGAATATTACCAAGACCTGGTGAAGTCATTGTCCAAGGTTGGAAACTTATGCTAAGTCCCTGTGGTAAACATGAATACAGAGATTATATCTAAACTATCTTGATGACTCTCCTCAGATTTCCTGATGGGTAAGGTTCCCAAGCTTCACCTGAACCTAGAGCGGATTCCATTAGAGAATGTTCCTAAGGAAGAAGATAAGCTCCACCTATGGTTGCACAGACTCTATGAGAAGAAGGACAAGTAGGTTACAATGGGGGATTTATTTACATGGGAACCTCAGGGCAAACAAAACAAAACTTTTATCATTAATGCTAATGATTATCTTAATTATGGTTTTTCCAGTGTTTGAACTGATGGTTGGCCTTTAAAAAATATAAATACAATGTAATATGAACACACATTTTAGATATTCTAGTAAAGACATCACCATGTATTAAGATCCTTTGTTTTAAGTTCTGAATATTATTATATAACATATTAAATTGGATATTTAGTTTATTTAAATTTGTTATGGCTTGACTGGTTATGGTTGTAATTTCTTATTCGCAGAATGATGACAGACTTTTACTCTGATGATGTCAGTGTGCACAATGCTGGTAAATTTCCGGGAGTAGCTAAGACTATCACGTTTACATATCTCCAGACCCTACCCTCTATGCTTTTCTTGGTCGCGGGCACTGGTCTGATTCTTGCCAGCCCTGAAGGTCGCATCGCCTTCGGAAAGTACTGCTTGTTTGGAACCCTAGCAGGCTGGGTGTGGATGGCCTTCCGATCATGATGTGGTGTTATTTATGATTGTTCCAATGTGCTGTAAAACTTTGTCAAATTTTGTGCCAATTTGTAGTCCTTTCGAGTCCTTATTTGTTGATGTAGACCCTTCAAGAGGAGGTGTTTAAAACTTAAAATCAGCACAGTAGTTCATTAATTATGCTTCAACTGCGGAGGATTTTGAGGGTAAGATAAGACTGTCAATAGTTCAATACAAAATGTATGTCATTTGAGTTGTACTCGATCAATACTGGGAACAAGATTTTTTAGTACATTTACCACATCTTTTTGCTTCTTGTCTTTCAGATTTTTGACTAAAATATATTTAAACAGTTATTTATCATGTGTTTCATTGATGTATAGTACTAAGTATTAAGATTATATTTTACAATCATTTCATTTGACTAAATTAAGCATGATGTAAACATATATACAAATGCATTATAGCGTACTTGTGTAATTCACAAATACAGGAAATATGTACATTCTTGTAACTGATTTATGTAATACAAGTATTAGTGTTATGTTATAAACTATTGTAGCATGTAATACAAGTAGTTGTATTACATGTTTTAACATCACTGTTATTCAAAATTACAAGCTTTTAAGTGCATTACCATTATAATGCTGATACACTTTTACTTTTTCAAAGGTAATTTTTTTCGGCTAAAGTGTTAAATATGGTCAAATGGGCATGGCAAGCATCCATTGCTGGTTCCTTAACCCTTTCACCCCTACTGACCATGTTGGACTTCAAATGATGAATGAATGGCAGAGTCCACTAAAGTTTTTCAGGGTTGAAAGGGTTAATAATAGTTATTAGAGAGAGAGAGCGAGCCGACTCGTGTTTATTCGGATTTGATAAGTGTAGCCATCATCTGCTTGGAATACAGGGTGCCCCTCTAAGATAATTGTCCCATTGAAGCTGTAACAGACGAAACTCGAGTCAATATTTTCCTACTCAATAAAACTCCAAACCCACTATCCTGGCTTTTTGTGACCCACCACCTCATTGATCTAAATAATTACAATGTAGTTCTATTGATAGCTCAATGCTTGTCATCATTCTCACACTGCCAGTACTATATTTAAGTGATAAATGATAAATAAATACAATATAGAATACAATATGGATCTTCACTGCTCTAGTATTTTAGTCCTTTATATAACATACACTCAGACACTTATAGAATATTATAATGATGATCTACAAGATATATGAAGCTGTTTATACTCTAGGTATTTTACTAGAAATCTTTTTACTGTATTTACAGTTTGGCATCATTTTATTTACCATTAGTATTAGGTAGTGTTCAAATAAACAATGCAAGTATAACAATTTCATTTGTTGGAACTTGGTGCCATCAATGAACATTATACTGTAGTTAAGATATGAAAGGCACTTGGTTGGTTGTAGTATACAGTAAATATGAATGCCATGTAGAAGCTATCAATCATGATTTTAGTTTTACTTTGTGTTCAGTATAGAATGTGATATCAGCTGAAAAATGTCAGTGTTTTATTATGTTTTAAAGATTTTAATCATATGAAATACCGGTATGTATTTATTCCCGATTACCATTTACTCCATTTTATAGTTGAGATTATATTTTTCAATCTGAACGTATACTAGGGAACGTTATACATATATAGAACCATACGTATTGTGTGAAATGGTAGGTAGGCCCATACACAGGGTATATAGAATATTATGGACCATTGGTTGGGAATGTGGACCAAGTCCCTGTGGCCTTGTGTTATCCTGGACTGTTGTAGTAATTTCTGAAGAATTCCCGGTATGGTGACTGATTTGTCATGTCCACATCAACGTGTGGTGGTCAGTTGCCCTCTTGCCCACATCAATATGGTGGTCAGTTGCCCTCATGTCCACATCAATGTGTGGTGGTCAGTTGCCCTCATATCCACATCAATGTATGGTGTCAGTTGCCCTCATGTCCACATCAATGGGTGGTGGTCAGTTGCCCTCATGTCCACATCAATGGGTGGTGGTCAGTTGCCCTCATGTCCACATCAATGTATGGTGGTCAGTTGCCCTCATGTCCACATCAATGTGTGGTGGTCAGTTGCTCGGTACAGCATTTTGAAGTCTACATGAGATTATGATAAGTTTAAGCAGACAAAAATAATATTTCAGCAATAGAAAATACAAATTATAGTCATACTGAAATTTTTATGCGATATACTTTTTAGTTGTGTTAAAATTCAGTAATAGGATTTTGCAAATACATGTATTAAAATACATCATAAAAATAATTTTGATCCTCTGCTACCATTTTCATTTTCTGAGGTATTGGTAGATATATAGCTATAAGGGTATACATATCGTAAATCTCTATAGAGGCACATCGTCAAAAAGACATCTTTTATTTTCATTGTCATAATTTTTACATTGTACTGATATGTTTAATGATCTGAGAGACTTTCAGGGCTTGGATTGTGCTATTTACACACTGCTTTTGAATTTTATTTAAAAATCTGAAAACGTATAAGTTTTCATAAAGGAACAGCTGTGAAATTGTCTTATATTACTGATAATTAGACAAAGTTAAACAGACGTGTTCATGGTTTACTCAAAGGTGCTTAGAATAGCTGTTAATGGTATACATAACATGTGGATATAATCTTAATTTTCAATCGATTAGAATGCTAGACATAGGGACTTGACACAAGCCACAGTCCATATATTTGTATCATGATACCTATAATACAAATATATATTAACATTTTGGGTTGAATTTTTATGTCAAGTCACTGTGGTGCTAAACACCCTTGGTTTAGCCGTGTTGCTTGTATCAATATGTGATACATTGTGTATTTGCATGAACAAAATCAAAATTGCTATAAAGTATGACATTTGCATTTTTTCGTCTATCAAATATTGATGACACATGGGACTGCTATAAGAGAAGATTTTGTTTATGTGATCTCTGATAAGTAATACTGATATACCAAATTGTATTTATAAGATAATACTGTGAATGTTTTTCTTTGTGTTATCCTACTTTTGTTGTACTTTGTGTTACAGGAACTTAACACAAATTCCCAACCCTTGATCAATATATATCTATATATAAGGACAGTGAGTAAGAATTTGTGCAAAGTCCCTGTGCTTCATGTCTTAATAGTGTGAATAATAATTTTTAGGTGAAAATAATATACAGTACATTAATGAAGATATATGTACATGTAGTTACAATATTTAATGTCTTCATATTTGTTTTGTTTTTGCTTTGTATTTATATAATATCTGTGTGATATGGTTTTGAATAATGTTAATGATGTTCGGTTGTATAAGAGTTCTAACAGATATCCCAGTTGTGAGAACATCTTGGGATTCCATGTACCAGTAATGTAAACATACTACAGCATTATGTAGTATTTCGTTCTAGTGCTATAATTACTGTACTGGTAACTGAGGGTATGATATAAAGTTCAAAGATTTTGTGCTAAGTACAATCATGTAAGTTAAAAAAAAAAAATTATATGTGTAACAGGAGATGGAAAATAAAACAACAATGCAGGGACTCAAACCCGTGACCTCCAAACTCTGAACAGACACTCCCAACTATTTGAGTTACCTGGCCAGCATTCAGTCCAGTCCAATTCCACTACATTCCTCCCGCTTTCAACAAAGTCTTCAACTGGGAGATATACTTGAGACCCTATATGACCTGTGAGTACTGGGCGCCAAATGTAATAGGAGAGGGAAAATGCAATGTCCAGACCGAGGAGTGAACCTGGGACCTCCAAACTGGCCTCCGGCATTCAACCCAGTCCACCCCCACTACATGCGTATCGTAACATATATATGGACCATGGGTAGGGATTTTTGCTAAGTCCATGCGTGGTGAATCATAAAAGATTTTGGTCTGTACATAGACTATAGAATTTTCATTAAAAAGAAAGTTTTATAATTTACGCAAAATGTCCCTTATATTGCACTTAAATCCAAATATGGCCAGTAATGTTCCATGAATATTTTAGTACATTTGTACAAAGCCCGACTTTGAACAATGGCTTGGCTTGAAATAAAACTTGCTATGTAGTTGACTGTGTTATTATTTTATGTTTTCAAAAGAACCTCCATTATTTGAAAGTTGTTCCTCACATTCCATCGGTAGTAGTAGTAGTTATAGAACAGAATTTGTTCAAAAAAGCAGTATGCACATCTGTAAGAGTCCACAGATATCTTACAAATATAAATTATTGCAGCTTGCTGTCGGAAATTCCCAGGAGAGTATATATAAGCATCTAAAATTACCAGGTGCTGTAGATAAGAGATGGGGCATCGACACCCTAGACATCCACCATCCTGCACCGAAAGGAAGTTGGATGCCTCCACCTCTTTGATTATTTTTTTCCACTAAGTACCATAAAGATTATTGTAAAAATATCGGTAGGTATTTTTTGGGCTTTGTTCCAGAAAGTATTTGGAGCTTTCCAAATTAAATCGCTAAGAAAATGTGTCATTTAAAGGACCATTTTAAACGCAGCAGTATTTGTTT
Source organism: Pecten maximus (assembly GCF_902652985.1). Taxonomy (NCBI): domain Eukaryota; kingdom Metazoa; phylum Mollusca; class Bivalvia; order Pectinida; family Pectinidae; genus Pecten; species Pecten maximus. The sequence goes on from NC_047018.1 coordinate 32,681,699, forward strand.
CCTAATATGATCATTATGTACAATATGATGTACAACTTACAGGTAATCGAGAAGAATAAAGCTCAACCGCAGGATCAGCAAGGATTTCCTACAGAAATGCATACATTTTATCTGCTAAATACCCAGAAAAAATAACTTTTAGAAAATAATGCAATTTCTTTTTAAATGCAAGCTTTATCAATTTTACAACAATTATGTAAAGAAGTTATATGAACTTATATTAATCTTGCTACCCCGGATTGGAAGCACAAGAAGGGCCTTATATTTCCTTGGAAAGAAAACTGGAATACCAGAAAACCCACATTTTCAGCCAGGTGACTGAATACCTTTTCATTTCCAATTGGGGAATCAAACACAGGTCGCCTGGGTGAAAGGCAAGTCGGTTAAAACTGTGCTACCCAACCACCCAATTTCTCTTGTTCAATACAGTGCATTCCACTTAATCGGGTAACGCTTAATCGGGTATTTCGTTTAATTGGGTAAAATTTTAAAAACCAAAACCATTTTCTCTTAAATCATGTTAAAAAAATTCGTTTAATTGGGTTGGAAAAGTCGTATTTTTCGGTTATTCGAATAGAACAATCGGGACAAAAAATAGAAATGCTCCGATTTTCACGAAAGTCATCGCGTATTTCTTTAAGTTTTAGACATTTATCAACAAATAGTGTAATTTTGATGGTTCAAATGTCAAAAAACAGTTAAATATTACCTTAAACGGTAATGTTATGTCGGGGTTTTGTCATGTTCAGAACTGTGTTGTTGTTGATTCTGCCTCGTGTGGTTTTTCCCCAACAGGAAGTCGACTAAGAATTGTGGGTAAAATTAGGGTGAGGACAAAACCCGGAATGCACTCAGGCGTGAAGAGATTTTTCATAATAGTTTATATCTATTAGGACATATCTCCGTTATTACTGAATGGATTTTTGTTCGGACACCAGCAGTGAAAGGGTTGATTTATCCCCTTTAAACTGGTATAAGTAATATTTAACAGTATCAAAAATTAGAAGTGAAAGTGGTGGCCGGAATGAACCCATATGGAATAAAAATGTCAATATTTACAACTGTTTTCGTTAAAATAAATACCCATATCTCAAATATTACTGAACAGATTTTTGTTCGGGAACCACACAAAAACGGAGAATTTAGTACTCTTTCATATGATATAAACTGTTTGAATACATGTTCGATATTACTTTCAAAAGTGGTGGCCGGAATGAATTGATATGGTGTGAAAAAATAGCAAAATCGTCAAAGTTACATGCAAATTTCCATCTTTATTGGTCCATAACTCTTTTATTACTTAACCGATTTCTGTTCGGAACACACTCTGGACAAGATAATTTTATAGGCTTTAAGCTGATATAACTTTTATTAATATTCATTACAAATTCGGTGCAAAAGTGGTGGCCGGAATGAACCTAGTTGAAATTCACGGACGCCATTTTGAACAAAAGTTGAATGTAAAAACAACACAAGCTACATGCTAGGTCTTTAATACAAGGGAAGTAACTCGAGCAAGGAAAAATTACCTGTAGAACTTTTAGCCAGGCTCTGCGACGTGGACGCAGTTCTACTTAAGAGCCCTTTATTTTTTTTTATTCTTTTATTTTCATAGAGTCAGTTTATTTTTGCTTTATTGTTTTATTTAAATGAATTTAATTTTTTTATTGTAATCTTTTAATTCTATTTTTGTTTCATTGTTTTTCAGACTCTGTAAGATTTGCACACTCTTTATGTTTCCACGTTTTGCAATGCACCCTACCTGTTCTCCAGTCACAGCCAATCATTTCATCCATCCTATCTGGAAACCCACAAGAACAACTACAATTTATTGTGATACTGTTATTACTTGCCTTTTTTTAGTTGTGATGCTATTTTAACGAACTGTGGAAACGGCATGAAATAACCTTTATCTAAACACCAAATTAAGTGATCCCGCATTTGATTTTCAATGAAATTAGTTTTTTGTTTGAATGAATTACCTTTAAAACAAAATTCTACCATAGTAGCTATTGCAAAAAAGCCCACAATCGTAGCCATTATTTTGATCCTGTACATCTAAAATTTTGACTGGGATACTACTTTTATTATTACCGTAAATACTACAAAGCTGAAGTTCGATTGACGGAGTATTAACTGTATGATTTTCTTTTGATGCTAAACTGTCTAGAACGGATATATCCCCATTACTTGTTTGAAAACTTGTAACCCAGTGGTCTCTTCCATTATGGTGAATTTGAACAGAAGGTGAAACTACAGATTGAAAAGCTATTTGGTTTTTCCATTTGCATTTATTTGAATCATATACTGGAGCTAAGTTTGTCAACTGAAAACCATCCAAACCAGGAAATTGTTTAGACATTATTGATTGTACTTCATTTATAATATCAGAACAAATCCATTCTTTATTGGAAATTTTAAGTTTATGGCTTTCATTTAAGTTATTTACCCATGGGTTTTGTAGCGACTCTGTGTTATCAGCGACTTTACGTTTTTTAACAAGTTGTACATTATCTTCGCTAATATTACATGTATCAGAATCTTCTAACTGAAATCTTAATTTCTTTTTGGAACACGTGGTTTCCTTTTTTACAGGACTTAAAGTTTCCTTTTTAATAGATTGGTTTGTAGGAGTCTTTATTTGTTGAATAGGAGTTTTTGATGGACCTAGTTTTTTCGTAGATTTTGGCGTTTTAGGTGGCGTACTATCTACCATTATTGTATCATTATCTTGATTAAGAGTAACCGAATCAGGTGCCGCAATTACATCCCTATCATAATCGTTACATCTTGGTTTTTTTCTGCCTGATTTTTTATCGTTTCTTTTTAAACTGTTTTTAGATAACTGTTTTAAACTAACGGTTCTTTTACTGTCTACAATTTCATCCCCCATTTTCATTCTAGCAGCCATGATATGGTAACAAGTTCCAGTAGACGGACATTGACAAGTTTCCTTTGGATATAATGTAACTGCATATTTAGAATTGTTGTCCCCCCCTGTGGTTGTTCCCACATACAACGAACGCTTTTTGATTTTCAACAAAAGTGACACCATTATTTTCTAAAACTAATCTAGCTAAACATACCTGAAACAGATTTTTATTTGATGGTTGACTTTTATTTTCTAAACCTTCTTGAATATTATCAGTTATTTGTTGTTTGTCGGTTTTGAGATCGTTTGATATGTCTACTCCTTTAGATTCACTAACTTTACTAACATTAGGCTCTTGAACTGATTCACTGTCTTGGACTGGATTATCTTATAAGTAGTATATAATTGGCTTCCTAGTTAACAGTCATCGGCCAGCGTAAGCTCATCTAAAGATTAATTATATTCATCAAGGTGTGAACGAGCCGCCCGTTACCTGGTCATGGTGACCGGTGTACCGTATAGGCCTATATAGTATGTTGTTTTAGTATAGACGTAGTGTGGTATCGGCTTGGACATACTCGTAAAATGGCGTCCGTGAATTTCAACTAGGTTCATTCCGGCCACCACTTTTGCACCGAATTTGTAATGAATATTAATAAAAGTTATATCAGCTTAAAGCCTATAAAATTATCTTGTCCAGAGTGTGTTCCGAACAGAAATCGGTTAAGTAATAAAAGAGTTATTGACCAATAAAGATGGAAATTTACATGTAACTTTGACGATTTTGCTATTTTTTCACACCACATCAATTCATTCCGGCCACCACTTTTGAAAGTAATATCGAACATGTATTCAAACAGTTTATATCATGTGAAAGAGTACTAAATTCTCCGTTTTTGTGTGGTTCCCGAACAAAAATCTGTTCAGTAATATTTGAGATATGGGTATTTATTATAACGAAAACAGTTGTAAATATCGACATTTTTATTCCATATGGGTTCATTCCGGCCACCACTTTCACTTCTAATTTTTGATACTGTTAAATATAACTTATACCATTTTAAAAAGGATAAATCAACCCTTTTACTGCTGGTATCCGAACAAAAATCCATTCAGTAATAACGGAATTATGACCTAATAAACACAATAAACCAACAAAAATCTCTTCACGCCTGAGTGCATTCCGGGTTTTGTACTCGCCCGTAAAATTAAATGTTATTTTTAGAGTCAGCAGCAGGCAAAACGTAATGGGGTTTTAAAAGCATAATTAAGGGACTAGACAATTAAACTTTTACGTCTGGGATGTAAAATCTTCGAAGCAAAAACCAAAACAATAGGTTTTTACCTGGGTCTGATATTGCTACAGATCGATTGATATCACCGCTTACTGTATGTGGCGAATCCAAAGTGAGGGGTTCGCCACGGGGAAATGTGACGACACCGATACACAGGTGAGTTAAAAATCAGTAGCGAGCAGTAAAATGACAGACGCCCGACGTTAGCTCATAATTCCTATTCAGGTTAGGATTAGAACTGGTTAATAAAAACATTACATTGGATTTCGTGTTGTTTTATCAGTGACTGCCAGTGTCAAGTTCGTATAAATTTATACCACAGGAAACGACCTAAATAAACTCGGTTTCTCCGATCTCTGTGCTTTGGTAATTGGAAATAATATGGAATATTTTAAACTTCAAAGCGAACATAAGAATGTCTCTATGATAAACATAAATGATTTTAGATGTAATTGTCGGCGAGTCCTTAGATCGTATGTCAAATTAGGAACACACGGATGAAACAGGGATGTATGACCCCCCGATTTGAGGTGCTACGATTGTACTGTGCCGCGAATAAGAAAATCATTAAGGTTTTGTTATTTTAATACACACATTTTTATACAATTAGTAATAGTAATCTGACAATTTGACATCAGTAAAAGCACAAACAAAAACACCGTTTATTAACAATAATAACGCAAATATTTTCATCCAAAATCGACCCAAGTCTGACTACCATTACGGACCAAATCCAAGATGACGACGTGCATTTCGGCTTATCGGGTAAGTCGGTTAATCGGGTAAAAAGTCCCCGCAAATAGGCAACCCGATTAAGCGTAGTAGTTTCAAAGACATAAGTTTGCAATGCCAGTGTCAAACATAGCTGTATAATGTTAACTATCAATCAAACAGAAGACAAAGTAACAAACTAATATATGCATAGTGTTAATCTGATAATTAATACCAAACATCCTAGGTCTCTCATCACAGGTTTTAATCTGGCCCCCAACATCAGACATTAAACTTCATGAAGGACAGTTGAATTCACATAGCATTTCTCATTAATACAAAGCTAAATTTGATCTTACACGGATTAAAATGTACATGTATACTGAAATTTCAAGTGAATGTAGTATCTTGTTTCACCACTGCAGAACTTGTTGCATTTCACACCAAATGTGCAGGAAATTACACAGTAAATCTGTCATTCCGTTGGTTTTTTGACAAGTTTAAAATAAAACAACAGAAGTCGAGAATTTTGTATATTTTACTGAATTTTTTCTCATCACAGAATGAAGTAACACATGATAAATAAATGTTGATTAAAATCACAACAAACCCAGGACATTGTCCATAATGTTAAAAATTTAACTATATATATCTACTATTCAGGCACATTTCATGCACCTTAATTGCTACTGTTATAATCTAGCACTGCAGTTCTCCAGAGTTCCAAGAGTCAAATTAATACTGGATTTATCTACAAACTCAATTTATTTACATTATTTCCATAGGTGCCTCGGCTCTTGAACATGCACTTAAAAAAATAATCTTGTATTGGGTTTTCTTTAAATGAAAGACTTCAAATAGAAAATACTTGTAGTTCCTTACATACAATTTAAGATGAAAAAATCTTTCTTTTTTTTTTCAAAGTACCAATTGAAATTTTTTTTTTTTTTTAAAGAAAAGAAAAAAGAAAAAAAAAACTAGGTCTAGAATAAATGTACAATTATTCATGTAAAATGTACATACAATTTAAGATGAAAATGTTTTTTTTTTTTCAAAGTACCAATTGCAATTTATAAAAAAAAAATAGGTCTAGAATAAATGTACAATGTAACGGTTTCACAATGTAAAGGGTATTTCTAATTTATGAATATGAAATAACAAAGACCAAGCTGATTGGTTAAAGAAACTTTACAATATGCTATCAATTTCCTATCAGAAATGTAATTTTAAAGGCATGAGAGCTCGAGTAGATCATAATTTAATTCAACTAAAAGAATCCCCTAACTTGCATTGGTACAATGTACATGTACTTTTTTTTGCAAGTACCATGATATTCTACATGCATGTATAGAATGTTTATATATTTTCACCGAGATATTACATTAATACTAGTGGCAGGCATTTACAACCGAGAAAAAAATAATAAATCGCTTAGTTCAGGGATAACTAACCACACTGCCAGGAATAAATGCTGAATGAAATATCACACAACTGCCATTTATGTTCAGATTGATAAAGAACCCAATTTTACAACACAAACAGCAGTCCTTCAATATATTTACAATCAAAGTTTAAATGCAAGATACATGTATTATGGTCTTCGTTCAGAAGTCATATAACACTTGTATAGCCCCAGTATTGGCATCTCTAAAATACAGGGGTTCTGCCCCCCCCCCCCCCCCCCCCCCCCCCCCTTATTTATAATAATCTAGCTAGCTCTGTACATAGCTGTAATATTGAATCAGTTGATATAAGAAAAATTGCAAGGAGGATGACAACAGACAAAACGTGATAGACATGTAGCTATAGGGTATCCAGTAGACCCTTGAGAGTATGTTTTTGACTCTCCAAATTCAGATTTGACTCTTGAGTTTGAAGGAGCATGTCTATTTGACATAATGTTTTGACCCTTAAGATCTCTGAGAAATAATGATTTGACTTCTGAAAATGCTAAAAGTCAAGGGTCAACTGGATGCCCTGGCATCCTAAATCTCTGAGTCAGATGGCCTATACATGCACAAGATATTCATTTATTTAAAGTACATTTATATATATTGATGAATTAAAAAAGACAATCCTGACAAACACTGCAACAATGCTTTAAGGTTCTGTAGCATGGTTACCTAATAATTCACAAATATATATAAAAATGTGCGTTGTATAGATTTTAAGACAGAGATTCTATTTAAATAGGCCAAAATATTGTGTCAAAATCTAACAATATACAAAGAAAGAGCTTATCTAATACTCCATATTGTTACAAGTACCTTGCGTCAAGAGTCTCCAATTCTATTTGAGTGTGAAGATAAAAGTATATTTAAAAAAACATTACTATCATGTAACAAAGATGTAAGGTACCTCTGTAGTCTTAACTTGAGAAAAAAATTAGAATATTCACCTTAATTTACATTCAAATGAGTATGCTAACAGTTGTAGGAGGACTGAACTTAATCTTTGACTGAGAACACAGTGGTACAGACTGTTGTACACAATAAACTTCTTTTGGTGTGACATTATGCATCTAATCTTTTCAATTTAGAGTTCGGAGAATTGATCAGATCCCTGTTACAATTTATGATTGTTAATTTAACCATATTTAATTCATTATTGATCACATTAAAAAAAATGTAAGGGACAATTAATTTGACCTCAAAAAGCTGGAATATTGTGTAGCATATATATATACATGATAATTAAGTACTGATACATATTGAGGACTGCAGTCAGAGTTACATAAGATATTTATAATACATACCTACATGTACTTATCAAGCAATAAGCCTAAGCCTGGTAATAAACGGTAACCCATCCATGCTTAAATGCAATTTCCAAGCAAATGTTATCTAAAATGTCCTAATTTGAAGTTCACCTCCAACTTTGAGTGACAATTGAAGTATTGACCCCTTGGAACTACAAGATAGATATATGGTACATGTAAATGTGTGAATTACATACTGAAATATGTACAGCATTATATTTTCAGTTTTATATATACGTACATACAATATAATTTAAATGAGATCATTTTTATTGTGAGTTAGCAAAGCACTAGAAAATCATCCTGTCATTATAGGTCTAGTTTAGTTATCAGCCGGTACATCTATCACAGCTACCATCGCAGAATATTTCAAATTATTCATCAAGTAATTATCCAATATGTATATAAATTATATGTCATGGTGAAAAACATGCAAGCACTAAAAATTTTGAATTTCTCGTTTTTGAATATAGGGCACTGCAAATTTAAATTAGTTAAAAAAATAATTCCAGTTCACAATTACTCCTTAAATGAAGCAACATGTTATATAAAAAGCACTCACTATTGTAAAGATGTTACAAGGGCTTCCAGTAGATCCTTGAAAAGTGGAGAGTATGTGTTGGACTCCCTCCAAATCGAATCTGAGTGACACTTGAAGGAATCTGTCTATCTGACTATGTTTTGACCCTTCAGTATTCTAGAGCTGCTAAAAGTCAAGGGTCAACTGGATGCTCTGTAGTTCTAGTACAAGGACGGGTCAAAAAAGCACAGAACTAACCTTAAAGGCAAATGTCAAACATAATATCCTTTTGACAAGGAAAATAAATACTCATTTAATATAATTATTATATGTAATTATATGTTACTTCATACGGGACCTGTTGGACCAATTGATGTACATTAGAATAAACTTATTTGATATATAAGATTATTATATATATATATCAGGAGAAATATCCCTTGATACAAGGGGTGAAAAATATTCCCAAGTACGTGTACATAAATACGAATTTAGGTGACATGTCCATTTCTGACACTCCCACAATGACTTACAGTACCCTTTCTGACACTCCCACAATGACTTACAGTACCCTTAAGTCAACAGTAGGTCACACAGAGCCAGAAACCTTTAAGTGTTCTTAAGTCTATATTGATAATTGTTGGAAAGTTTATGCTAGTCACAAATGTTTGGTTTATTTTTCTATTCTCAATAGATTAATTGCATAAACAATATGAAAAAGATTAATCAAACACCTCAAGGACTTTGTGTGTTCAATTAGAATATTTTGTTACAGTATTCATAACACTTATATTAAGACTGAAATTTCGTAGTTGATGCCTAAACTTCATTGATGTCATGTGGTGAATGATCCTGACATCTAACAAGTCAATATATATATGAATAGTTTTAATCCTCATCACTAGAATCTGATGGGGAATACAAGCTGTCTCCAAGTTCATAATCTAGTGGCCCAGAGAGGGGTGGAAACACTTGACCATTGACTGACTGATGGTCAATTACATTCACTAAATGACCACTAGATGATGTTATTTGTGACCTTTGTTGCGAGTGGTCAGGTGCATTAACTGTCTGTTGTGTTAAAGTCTGTGAAGAATCCAGTTCGTCCAGAGAGAGATGTTGAAAGTGAAGAGAGAGATCCTGGTGAGATCCCGAAGTACTGTTTGGTGGACTGTCGGCAGGAGTTTGTGGTGTCTGTGGGGTATTGTTGGGGGCAGGAGGAGATGATATCGCATCATCATGCCCAGTGTCTGTCGGGGTGACTACATTGAGACCACCTGACCTTGACCTTGGCTGCTCTACACCTTCAGCACCAGGTCTCTCACTCGAGCTCTGGTTAGCATACTTCAGTCCTGCTACACCCTTCACACCTTCAATAGTACTCTCATCACGTTTTATGTTTCTTTTTCTCGTCCGATCATTACGCCGAAATTGAACCATATTTTCAAGGTCAATTACATATAAAAATCCTGCTATCAATAACTCAAATAGTTTATCCCCATTCTTGTGCTTTAACTCTAGTTCCTGACTAGTGCGATCATCATATTGCCACCAACCGTTCCTCCCTTCATAAAACCACTGATATTTGTCATCAAATGTTATAGTCTTCTCCAAATCTTGTTGTCTTATCAGTTTAGGTTTTTGAAAAAAATCTGGTACAATTTCCTGTCTACACAAGGCACATCGTTTGCTCCGATGGGCTGCTCCCTTCACACACAAGAAACAGAATATATGTTGACAGGGAAGCTGGACTGGGTGGATGCTTGGCTGAAGACACACAGAACACTCGATGATAGTATCTGAAACAGGAAACAAATGGAATCAGATACAATATAATTCACTTTGAAAAGTTTCTAAGTTCTAAGAATAGGAGTGGACGACATAAATTACATAAACACATCAATTATACTAATGACTAACATAAAATTACAAATGCAATTATGCAAGTTACGTTGATAATATACTTTTTTCTTACTTAAGTGATAGTGTATCCTGAGTGTTTTTGTGATGGTTATTTATAAAATTGTAAAATAAAGCACTGTGAAGAAATTTTGAGAAAATATTATATCGTTTTTGAGATTTGCACTATTTCGTAGAATGAACACCTGTACGCAAATGTCTTTTGTCCTAGATAGTGCATACCTGCCAACTTTTAGATTTCTCATGCGAAAAAACGTGTGTGAATGACAATTTTGACCAGATACATTTCATGTGCAACACATTAAGCAAACTGTGAACAAAATCTAAGGGAGATAATTTGCTACTTTCCTATACCTGAACACAATGATTTTTCATTTTGTTTAATGCCCTAATAACTGTGCGCAGCCAGGGTTATTCAAGGTGCCTGGTTTTGGAGGCGAAGGAAAGTCAGAGTATCCAGAGAAAAAACACTGACCTATCGTTAGCACCAGGCAACTTACATGAAATATGTTATGAAATGTATGTTGTAAACTAATTAAAATACTTTATGTAAGTCAGTGAATGCAAATTATCACAATATCGCACTCTGACTAGCATGCTTTCTATCAGTACACTTAAAGTGTACCCAGAATGATTTACATTTAACATTTGAAAATACACCACTTCACAAAACAGAAGGTGGAGAAAGTGTGAACGTCGTAACAGCTTCAGTTTCAGAGAAAACTTGACTATTATTAGGGACCTATATCCGACTTTGTAATATCTGCAATATATATAAACAAATGAGACAGACAAAGTAGATCAAATATTATCGTGTAAATCTGATCAATTATCAGTGTGTTCTGTGCTATATAACTGAATTTAATAATAACTTTGCAGTTGAGTATATGTTATACTGAAGAGCTTGTTGTTAGATCAATATTTTTGTGTGAAATAATGGATGGACTACATTGCAAAGATTACGGACGAAATTTGTGTACACATACCTCATAGATATGAAAAATGTGCCAAATTTTTAGAAATCTCATGAAGGAGAAAAGTGCATGAGCGACATCTAATTACATGAGTATGTAGGGATTACATGTAGCAACGTACTGCTGTAGCATAAATGCATTGTACTTTTCCGAAGTTGAAGTCGTGCTGACACTAAGATGTACAAAAAGATAAAATCGGAAGATGACAGACAAGACTTGCAAAACAACATTAACCGTATGTGTGACTGGACACAAACATGGCTTATGCAGCTCAATACAGCAAAATGCAAGTACTTGGAGATTGGCCAGACTCAAGGAAACAATACATATACAATAAAACAAGATGACATCACAACATCAATACAAAAAGTTGACTCAGAAAAGGACCTGGGAGTGAATATTGACCACAACCTACAGTTTTCCATTCATGCAAACGCAGCTAGCTCAAAGGCAAGCAAGATAACTGGCTTAATGTTCAGGACATTCTCATACATGAGCCCATGTATGTTTCTGGCACTTTACAAAACTTTAATCCGTCCGATTGTAGAATATGCAACACCAGTAACATCGCCAGCCTTAATCAAAGACAAAATCATCATAGAAAACATCCAAAGACGTGCAACAAAGAGAATACCAAGACTTAAACATCTCTCTTATCATGATAGACTCAAGGAACTAGGATTACCAACACTGGAATATCGCAGAGAGCGGGCGGACATCATCCAAACATACAAAATCCTCAACAAATTGGATATTCTTGAAACTGGCACGCTATTTCAGGAAACAGGTCGAACCACAACTAGGGGGCACTCCAGAAAATTATACAAAAGACCATTCAAGCTTAACAAAACTGGAAACTTCTACAGCAATCGAGTAATAAACATCTGGAACTCTCTACCTAAAGAAGTAATAAATTTATAAGTGCTCCATCCATAAACACCTTCAAATCTAGAATCAACAAACATTGGAATCATCACCCAGTTAAATCTCGGCCAACATTCTACTAACAAAAACAAGAGGCCCATGGGGCCTGTATCACTCACCTGGTTGGATTTGACCAAATGTCAAAATAGTGTTCATGTCAGGGGTGTAAAAATATTTTTGAAGCCACTTGCCCCGGGCAAGTACAGCTCATAAAGCCACTTGCCCGAAGGCAATTTCTACTTGCCCCAGTGTGCGTTTCAATATAATTATATAAAAAAGTCTATATAAAATTTTTTATTTGATTAAATTCATAGAAAATATTTACAATCCATTATTGGAAGAAAAGAATATGTATTTGAATTTAAATTGCATTTTTTTATTATTATTATTATCTCTTTGTTTTTGGTTTTTGTTAATTCCTTAATTCCGGTCCGGATTCCAATCTGACTATTAGTGACACAAATCAAACTTCCTGTTTTGATAAACAGGGATCGTTTTACGGATAAAAGCAATCTTTCCTTTGTCTAATGAGAACATTTGGTCAAATATTACAGTAAGTAACCTCTTTCAAACATTATTTCATACTTTAACTGCAGTTTCTTTTATTTTCATCGGTTTGAATGTCCTAAAAACGTTCGTGAAGTGAAGGCTTCAGAGTGCCACCAGGGACCTACTTTTCCCACCTCGGAAATTTGATTTATCAACACGGAAACTAAAGATAATTCAACTACTAATTGTTAATTTTTGTCATTCTGATAAATTCTCTAATCACACAGAATTCAGGAAATCGAACATGAAAATCATTTGAGAGATAGAAAAATCTTAACTTGTCCCGGGCAAGTGTACAAACATTTTTGGCTTGCCCGAACTCAAATTTTGGTTGTCCGGGGCGTCGGGCAAGTGGATTTTTACACCCCTGCATGTTCAATTCGTTTTATTTGTCAACCTCAAGCAATGCTTTAAAATTTATATGCTTAAAGTATGGGGATCCCAACTGCTTTAAAGAAATAACGAAGTCCAGACTCTAAGTTTACAACATGCATTCATAACTCTATGACTAGTAGCGATTTAAAGGAATTACCTTTATTTCTTCTATGGGGCCCCACAACTTTGGCGAAAGACATCATTAAATGCAAAATCTGTTTTGCTTTCCCCAAGGATGTTTCTGACCAAATTGGGTTCAAATCAATTCATAACTTTATGACAAGTAGCAATTGAAAGTAATTACCTCTATTTCCCTATTGGGCCCAACTCCTTTGGCCCCTCAGGGGTCAGAGTCACCGTTTATGCAATATCTGTTCCCCTTACCCCAAGGATGTTTCCGACTAAATTTGGTTCAAATCAATTCATAACTTTATGACAAGTAGCAATTTGAAAGGAATTACCTCTATTTTCCCCTGCCCCTTTGGCCCCTCAAGGGTCAGAGTCACCATTTATGCAATATCTGTTCCCCTTCCCCAAAGGATGTTCCTGACAAAATTAGGTTCAAATCAATTCATAACTTTATGACTAGTAGCGATTTAAAAGGAATTACCTCTATTTCCCCTATTGGGCCCAGCCCCTTTGGCCCCTTGGGGGTCAGTGTCACCATTTGTGCAAAATCTGTTTCCCTTCCCTCAAGGATGTTCCTGACTAAATTTGGTTCAAATCCATTCATAACTTTATGACTAGTAGCGATTTAAAGGAATTACCTCTATTTCCCCTATTGGGTCCTGCCCCATTGGCCCCTCAGGGGTCAGAGTCACCATTTATGCAAAATCTGTTCCCCTTCCCCCAAGGATGTTTCTGACCAAATTTGGATCAAATCCATTCATAACTTTATGACTAGTAGCGATTTAAAGGAATTGCCTTAATTTCCCCTATTGGGCCACGCCCCTCCGGCCCCTTAGGGGTCAGAGTCACCATTTATGCAAAATCTGATCCCCTTTTGCCAAGGATGTTTCTGGCCAAATTTGGTCAAAATGCAATAAGAACTTTTTGACTAGTAGCGATTTGAAGCAAATGTTGATGGACGACGGACGGACGCTGCGCCATGACATAAGCTCACCAGACCTTCGGTCCAGGTGAGCTAAAAAAACAAAAAACTACAACTCTTTAAGGAAAGTGTTTCTAACAGGAAAGAACTGCATGAATTCCTGTGATTCTCACTACCTTAAGTGTTACTTTGGACTAACCGATCAAGTTACTGATTACTGTTCAATCAGTCGAATGAATTCGAAGGAAAGGTTGTCTTTTTATCTTTTTAAACAAGAAATACTAGATACGAGTAAATAGATCAACTGTGGCATTATTTTTAATATTGATCACAGGCGTCTGAAGTTCTGACAGTAAACTGAGATATAATACCATATAAAAAATAAGAGTATCTATCTTTTTTTATAGTAGATACTCTTATTTTTTATATGGTATTATATCTCAGTTTACTGTCAGAACTTCAGACGCCTGTGTATTGATCTACAACGTGTAACTAATGAAATAACTGTACAAAGCAACCGGAACTCGGAAGTCAAATAGTACGCGTCAGTGTACACCAATCCATGACCATTAGAGGGAAAACAGCATAAATACATCTCTACAAGGTAGACAGCTTACAACGATGTCAACTGAGCGAAATTTGAGCGAAATATGCTGTGTTCTGCTTTAGTTTTAAACTTATAAAGAACAGTCTTAATCTGTTTAGAAAATATTTGGATTGATCGAAGGACTTTTAACAGTTATTACAATAAGATAATAAAAAATAAATATATATGTTTATCCTCAAGGTTACAAACACTTGTCTTGAATTTACCATGGACATTTTCTTTTTTGTCTTTGTCCAATAATTTCGAGTGGATTGCTTCTTTTTCGACGATGTCTTTTCCGGTGGACATTTTTTCGTCGGTGTTTTGCCCCTCTTGGGCGCCAACAGGGGCGGCGCTTCTACTCATCGGATTCCTGACATCAAGGACTGAATCATTCCTATCCATCACGAAACCTCGGCCAGTTGTATCATGTCATTTTAAAGATTGTCCTACGGTACGACTTTCTTCCATCTGGTCTGAAAAAGAGGTCAATGGCAGCCACGACCTTCACCTTTGGTGATCATGAGAAGTCAATTTTTATGCAATTAGTTTCGTATTAAACCCTATCACTGATTAATATGTTAACTTATCAACAGAAGTGTAACATATTTCATGAATTGAAATTTCGGAGACGACACTAAGCATTACAAGGATAAAAATGACACATTTAAAACGAAATACAAATCCGAAACTAAACAAAAAATTATAAATACTAAACCTATAGGTGGTATTGATGTTCCGGATTTCCCCCTATTTTTTCTTCCAATTGTAGAACTTCAATAAAAAACTTCGAAGAAAGATGATTAAAAATGTACCTTTGATTCAATTAAAATTCAATGTTCATAATTATATTGGTATATTATATTATCTGCATGATATTGTTTCATCATGCCATATCACCGAGTCAGTTTATTTTGAAAGTAATGATACATGAAGCTGAACGCAAATATTGAATTTCTGGTAAGCTGATAGTTTTATAATATCCTTTTCATTCCGACATAATGCCAACCAATGTCATTTCAATGTTCAGTGATAACCACGAGGTCATAATGTGGGATCCATTATCACATATATATTACATAGTAAATTTAATTTATTTTTAAATGAGATCTTTACAATGTAAGTAGTGAAAAAAAATGTAAATAAAACTTTTCTTTTTTTTCTAATGAGACATTTACGATCTTTCTGAAGAATAACCTAAATTATGTAATCATAGTGTGCATTGCCTGATGAATCGATATCGGATTATTTAAATATCTAGATTCATTTTTTATTCATTGTTCAACTTGTATTCCTATTATATTTATATTGAAGTATTTTTATGGTTAATTCCTCGATACTTCTCTGATAAAATAATACATAACAATTCAAATACAGATTTCTCTATTTTATAAACGACAAGCCGTTTTAGTTTTCGCTCATTTAACTAAGAAATCTGTTACAACAGAAACAGGTATTAGGTTATATATGTTTACAGTTATTGGTATCTCTATTTCTGACTTAACACAGATAACTTTATTTCAAACAGAAATATCCTTAATTAAAATACAGATAGTTTATATTTGTTAAAGTGCATATACATATATCTTAATTAAACGTGTAAAAAAAACCAAAACGGCTTTACATAGCACGCCATGTTCGTGACTTGTCAGCAGAGCATGATACGTTCGTTACCATATGGACCCATTTGTCGTTCCATTTAGCAGCAAATTGAGAATCTTGTCATTATTTCTGTCAGTTATGAGTAATCTTGTTTTTTTTATCATATAAAATTGCCCACAGGTACTTGGGGTAAGAAATTATATATTGTATATATAGTATAGTTATGGCCTCGTATTACTATATAAAATGGAGAGTTAATTGGTTTTATTTTGCTGGGTTATGTCTGGTCCACATATATCACTGGATGAATTTGGACACTTGCGACATTCAATATATATATATCTACACACGGGGATCATTGAAAAGGATAAACAAAGAGGTGTTCCGGAAGAGTAAACGTCTTTCAGCGACGAACCCCGTTGTGTATTTTTCTATTAATACTAACCAGTAGCAGACGCCTGTGATGTATCAGTGTAAATTAAATGTTTATAGTTCTTGTTATTGGTTATGATTATAATAACAGCATGCATTTTCAATATGAAATAAAGCTTTAACTAATGGTTGCTCCACGTTTCTGCCATAAATATGAAATAAATTCACAGTTACATTTTAGTTATATTCTGGAGACAAATTATTTTGAATTCCATCACTGACTTCTAGATATAGGCCTAGATGATTACATTAGTTTACCAGTGTATACTCTATAATAATTTAAATACTACTTATATTATATTACAGCATTTTCCCCCTTTTTTAACTTTAGCGAGAAGGCGTGATGTGCACTCTCTTGTGAATCCGGAACATTAAGTCTTTATCCGGTCTTGAACTTGACATTAGTTACGCCTTCTCGCACATGCTGACGACAAAATGGCGGAATTCGACTTGACCACGCGAATGGGACAATATTTAGACCGACATCTGGTCTTTCCATTATTAGAATTTCTGTCAGTCAAAGAGGTAATCTTCTGATATGGTTGTTGGTACTGTTTAAATAGTTCGATTTCATTTATTTTACTTAATTTCACGAAAAATGGATCATTTTGTTAGCCGGTAGCTGCCTATTATCTGACACAAAAATTCCAATATTGCAAGTTGGAATTATTTGGTATGCAATGTATATTTTACTTTTTTTTTCTTATCAATTCAAAGACATTCTTCTTATACTTGTAGTAGTTAAGCTAATCATTGGCATATACCATATGTCCACCCTTCATCTTAAAACCTATCTTCAACCCCCTCCCACGAACTTCCTGCTGTCAATAACGCATAGCTAAATGTAGTCGACTAAACTACCTCTCATGACTCATTATTACAGGCTTTAAAATCAAACAGTCTGCCTGTCAACTACGAAACATTATTTTTTTCTTATGCTTACTGTTTGTAGTCCCTATAACATTTTGTTGAATAAAAAAATTAACATGACATCACCAGCTACATTATGGATAAATAAGATATTCATTTATAACACATTCAATTCATCCGTAATCTATATCATTTTCTATTCATGCACAGTTGCGTTCTCAATTTCAGCTAGTTGCACAAGTTTAGAAATTAAGTGGCTGCTTGTAGATGTAAAATTTGAACATCAGAGAGTGGTGGGAGTACTAGAGTGTGATCGATGGATCAGATCATCATTTGAGAAATGAATGACTTCATTTCGATGAAGCCAATTTGGTTTTACTGTCACCAAAATCTATCAGTTTCAAGTGTAACAGGAGAGGAGAAAATGTAGCGGCCAGACCGGGGTTCGAACCCGGGACCTCCGAAAACTAGCCGGATGCTCTACCAATTGAGCTACCTGGTCACCGATGATCGACCCAGTCCAGTCCCGCTACACACCTCCCTCCTTTTTTCCAAGTCTTCGCCCTCGAAGACACACGAGACCCTTATACCACCACCGTGGGTATTTTAGTTGGGCGCCAATTTTGTAACAGGAGAGGAGAAAATGAAGCGGCCAGACCGGGGTTCGAACCCGGGACCTCCGAACACTAGCCGGATGCTCTACCAATTGAGCTACCTGGTCACCAATGATCGACCCAGTCCAGTCCCGCTACACAAGTTTTCATAGAGTATTGTGATCTAGATCTGGTTACCACCACAGTTGAGTTGGAGTCAAGAGTGTCCAATGCTTTTCTAGAGCTCTACAACAGTATCTATATGTATACTGGACATTGTCTAAGAGATAATGATACAACATGTACATTATGTTTAAATGGACCAAAGATCAAAGGTTGCCCTAATAAATAAATCTGTTCCTTATTCTTAATTTCAGCTGTATGATGAAAAAGAAATGCTTAAAGGAAAGCTGGATTTACTCAGCAACACCAACATGGTGGATTTTGCAATGGATGTCCACAAAAATCTGTATCCTGGCCAGGATGTGCCATCAAGTAAGCAGTATATATATATCCCCTTGATTAAATAGGGCACTATTTTGGTGGCTATGGCACCTTAAATTCACCATTGGCAATGCAACCAGTTACTGACCTATAATTTGTCACCTGCATGATGACTAGAAAATTTGTTTTGAAAAATTTAAGACATGAAGTAAAATCCAGAAAATGTACCCTACTATCAGAAGTCTTGGATTTGTGCAAATGTACCTTACACCGTAGACCATTTCATTTGGATATTGATTAATTTTTTAGATTTGAAGGACAAAAGACAAAGTGTAGTGGCACAGCTCAAAAGTCTTCAGGCAGAGACAGAAATGATTACCAAGATATTTGAAGATCCAGAAGTTGTACGTCAGATGCAGAGCTCCAGGTGAGTCACCGGCTGAGTTGTAAACTTAGATACAAATTTCTGATTACGCTACTTTTCAAATAAACCCTAGTTACTAGTGGAATGAGTCGTGTTTATATAGTAGCCCTCACTTCTAATTGCAGAAAAAATAATTTTTCAACTATAATTGTCCTATCGGTACTACAGAACTCACAGAAAAAAAAATCATCAATTTCTATTTTGTTATTGGTTCTAGTACTACAGAAGCCAGAAATTGAAAAGTCTAATAGTTGCTAAATATGAATTAAAAAAAACACCACAAGAGCACCGCAAACGGATACATAATACATTCATCTGACCCTATCCAATGATTTTGTTTAATTTGATATTGAAAGTCTTCTTGGACATAGTAATAATTGTCGCAAAAAGAAAAGTCCAAAATGGGCAATGGGTAAGAAATATTAAAAAAAAGATATATTACCAAAAATTAGATCCTCGTTGTTCCAAAAATGTCCAAAATTCTTAAACATTATCCAGATTGTCCTTGTTACACCCACATGAACATCCATACAAAAAGATAGGACAACAATATAGGATAATATGTTTTTGAAAAAATGGGTGACCTTCTTGATATTACTGATCTTATGATTAAACATACACTGGAAATGAATATTTTTTCATAAATGCTCTCCATGTTATGAACATTATAACATACTTGCCAACTTTTTAAAATTCTCATGGGGGAGAAAGTGCGTGAACGACATTTTTGACCGGAAAACACATTTCACGCGCGACACATTTAGCAAACAAAAACTAAGGGGAGATAATTTGCTATTGGTAAATAAATTCCTTGCATGAACACTTAAGCTTCCTTCCCTCACTGAAAAAAAGGGGGAAAAACTTATTTCAAGCTTGGCCAATGATCTTTTTTATTCAAGTTTGGAAAGATAATTATATAAGCAACAAGTTACAAAAAAAAACAAAAAAAAAAACCTGCAAAATTACATCATTTTTAATTATTTCTGGAAATGATTTAACTCACTGTTCACTCTAAATAAATGTATTTACTTAGATATGCTATGAAAATTATGTTGTAAGATATAAGATGTCAGTCAATTAAATGCAAATTATCACAATGATATCACTTTCTATCAAGCTTTCTCTCCAGCAGTAAACTTCAAAAGAAAACACCTTAACTGTCACGATAAATGTCTAGAGTACAATATAATATCTGAATGAAATTTCAAATGTTTCCTTTGGATTACAACAAAGATAATAATACAAAAAATAAATAATAAAAAGGGCTGTACCAGCAGTTGTAATCACTATATAGGCTTACAACTCAGTACTTTGTAGGTGGGGACTGATACTTAAATTCAGAAAGTGAGTATTTGTGGACATGTTTCTGTCTTTCAAAATGTGAATTGGGAAAGTTTCTGCCAAAATAAGTCTCTGCTAATTGACACGAAGTATGCTGATGCTACGGTGATTGAAACGACGTTACCTACCGGCAACCTGGCCTTCGGTCTATATGGTCGTTATTGTGAATTTATTTCCTTGTGCTAATTATCTAAAGATCAGTGTTTAAATGTAGTTAACATTTCAATAAGTAATCTGTCAAATTTGATACTCCGTTGATAACATTGCCAGTGTTGTTTTCACTTTTTCTGTCCGAGGTATACTGTCAAGTAGAGGTCGTTTATGCGCTTGACATCAAAGGCAGTATACGAAGCCATTTACAAGCGTTTAATCAACCATGACTGACCTGCTACAAAACCATCACCACGCGTCCTCAGCTTAATTGGTTTTAATTAATTGTTTATTTATCGGGGTATTGTCACCCTTGCAGTCAGTGAAGTGTCAGAATTTCGTTACGGTCTGTGAGCAGGTCAGTTAACTGACCAATGCCCCACACATATGCCTTTCACCAGCCAGCAAGCGTTACCTGTCATAGGCCTAAGTGAATCTAACAAGATGAATAGGGGCTCCATACGGGGTTATCAAGACATATTCTCCAAAATCGGGAGAATACACTAGGTTTTATCTATACGATCGGGAGACGGGGCAGGGAGTCTGGAATCGGGAAATTCCCGACTAAATCGGGAAAGTTGGCAAGTATGTTATAATTATGCACTATATGTTTAATGAATCAATTTGTAAAAAACATAATTGATGAGCTACATCAGCTTTTAATACAAGTGAGCTTTAACATGTTGTTGCCATAGATAATGTGAGCTAATGATTATATTTGTTTTTGCTTCAGAGATGGAAGACAATTGTTTGAATTTCTAAATAAAGATTATGGGGTAAGTATTCTTTCTTAATTTAATTTATTGGGACAGCTAGAGAACAAAACAAAGGAATTCATAAAGAAAATGGATAGCAGAATTGTTAACTAGACAATGTAGTAGGTAAACTCTTTTCACCTTAATGGTTTCAATGATTGAGTGCAATATGTTTCAAGGTTTGAATTTAGAATCAATATAATAAATGAAATTGTACAGGTAAGAAAGCAATGCTCTTCATATCTGAAGAGTACAAGTTATGTGTTGTCTTATTTTCAGTTTGAAGCGAGGATGATAGATACACTTTACGAGTATGCCAAGTTCCAGTACGAGTGTGGAAACTACTCCGGAGCAGCTGAGTACCTTTACTTTGTCAGAGTATTAGTAAGTTGTCAGTAAAACTATAATCATTAAACCTTAAAATAAGTTTATGACGATATAATTTAACCCCATCCTTGACCTGATATTTTTCATATTTATTTGGCCATCCTGAAATTCTGTATTCAAAAGATCTAAAGAAATTTGTTTTCATTTGAGTAGGATCAGTAAAAATTTCATTTTTTATCTGTTATGCAGGTGTTCATTTCAATTTATTAAGTATTAGTTTGGTATATGATAAAGTCATTTTCCTACCTAAAGTCACTGAATAATAAAAAGCCTGGATTACAGGCACAGACTTGAATAGAAAAATGGTAATTTAGTTTATCTGCTCTGCAAAATGCAGACTGCATATGAAACAACAAGTATATCTACTAATGGTAGGAACATTTAATTTGATAATAATAGGACAATGCTAGATCATGTGTATCAAGTCAAAACAGTGGATACTGTTGACTAAAACTTTCTCTACAATGTGGTGTACTTTTACAGCTGCCCTCCACAGACAAGAACTTCCTGGACACACTGTGGGGAAAGCTTGCCTCAGAAATCCTCATGCAGAACTGGGAGACAGCTCTGGATGATCTGACTAAACTAAAGGATATCATAGATAATAATGTAAGTCTGGTGAATAGAATTCAGATACCATCAATAGGTTAAGTCTTTGATATCGGAATCTTCATAACCATTTTGACCTGATTTAGCCCACTTATATCTATTTCTGTTAAGTATAATTATCAACAAAATGAATATGATTTCACTGTCCTGTAATAAGCTCACTCCCTGACTTGGAATTGAAGGCTATGGTCAATGGGGCATGGACTTGTTGCAGTATATATGTAGGGATTAATTACTACGTGGTTCCCACTGATATGAAAAGTCCTTGAATTTGAGCACTTGCCTGGAAAAGTCTTTGAATTCGTTGTCATGCCTTGAAAGTCTTGGAATTGGCCATTAATACATTAAAAAGTCCTTGAATTCATGCCATTGGTGTTGAAATTAGTAACATTTTTCTAAAATGTTCACACACAAAAAATCAGACTATTAGTGATTTAGTCTATGTTTAGATTAATGATTTGTTCGACCAAATATTGTGTTTATAATTGTATGATTACAACATTGTTAATGTAACAGGAGACAAAACTATTGGGTTTAAATACACAACTGTCAAAAATTCACCAAATGTTGATTAGTGGTGATGAAAAGTCTAGGAAAAGTCCTCGAAATTAATGACAAAAAAAACAGAAGTTTTTGAATTTGATGACTGTCTGTGTGAACCATGTAACATTTAATTCAGTTAACTTGAATTGGATATACAGAGCAACCCGCTTATTTGCATAGCCCTTTTTCCATGACAAAATATGCAAATAACCGGAGTATTCGTATAGGCGGAGTTGGGTAAATTGGCCCCTCTTATACACTATGTAGATCGTCAGGTAGGTACTCAAAACGGGCGCTATGATTGTTTACGTTATTTGCATTAAAAACATATTTAAAAAAAAGCATTATTTAAAATATAAGAGTAAATACGAAATAAATAGGTTGTTATTCTTTGTAAATGTACAAATATTTGCATATACATTTTTACACGTTTACTACTTGTCACTCCGAGTCTGTGGGTCCGAAATCGGTCATACACGCGTGGGTTGGCACTACGATGTACAATGTGATCGTTTCAATAAACATTCATTATCGTCTTGAGATGTGTTTTGTTTCTGCTATGAGTATATTAGTTGTTTGATCATAGATGATGAACTGCTTAAGCAATAGACTGTCTTAAATGACCGTGAGATGTGCATTGTCGTTTGGGTTTGTTTTGGAAAATGGCGCACACACACAAAGAGTTGTCGTTCCTTACACATATGCCCCCACAATGCAACGCGCCTAGTAAACAATCATGGCGATCGCAACCTGCCTCAGCGAGTGTTCAAGTGCACAGAACACAGGTTTGGATCGATGCTATAATAAATAAACAAATCTCATCAAAAGATGAGACATATCAATATTTTAGTCAGTAATTCTTCTTCACAATGCTACTGATATGGTCTGGATAATAACTAAATGTCGATATCGATGCATCGAACATAACCTGTTTTGACGAAGTGGGAACCAATGATTAGATAACGTTGTAAATCGTGTCGAATCAATATGTAAGTTAAAAACACTTTTCATAAAACTTTTATTACGGGAAAATCACAAAAATACCCTAAAATCAATTAAATTTTTTTCGATTTTTTGGAATTTTTATATGCATATAAGCGGGAGTCGGTGTTTTAGTCGATGCAAATACACGGGATTAAAATACAAAGATAAAGAAGAAAAAAATCGGGACCTGAGAATTTTATGCAAATAAGCGGGATATTCAAATAACCGATATGCAAATAAGTGGGCTCCTCTGTATATATCTTTTTGTTTTGATTGATAATGAAAATATAACAAACAATGATTGTAATGATGTAGAGTTCCAGGATCAATGACTTCATATTGTGGTGGTAAGTTGTTTGTTTCTCATTGTTTTCCTATTAAATCTTGCAGACCTTTGGATCAGCATTACAGAACTTGCAGCAGAGGACATGGCTAATCCACTGGAGTCTGTTTGTCTTTTTCAACCATCCCAAGGGTCGTGACCTTATCATAGATATGTTTCTGTACCAGCCCCTGTAAGTTTCTAAGTATAGAGTATGTCGCTTGTCAATTTTGAATATTCTTTTACAGTTATAATTAGTGTTGTTAAGTTGCTTTTTGTGGCAATAGCATGATTTTCCTTCCCTTAGAATAAAACATGTAGAAAATATGTTTGGTGAAAATATAATCAAAAGAGAAAATTTCATAACCTGTTTCATGATTTCTGTGAAATGTTCATCTTTTTTAAATCAAACATAGAATTATGGAACTAAAAAATATATATCCAATGAGAGGAATCCAGAAAAAAAAGAAATAATGCAGCTTATTATATAGTACTGATGGAATAAAATCACTTCTTTGGGTGGTCCCTGTTGGACAAACCTGGGGTCCTCCCAAATAGCCCTATTAAAGGTAAATTATGAAAATTTCAATGTTAAACAAAACAAAATTTGAATTTTACTTGACTCATTGAATCAAACGACTTACAAAAAAGTGTTATTTACATTCCACAATACTAGGTATAGTCTAACAAGATTGACTTGTTCGTGCATATATATGTCAACCAGTTAATTGATGTTTTGGTGCATTGAGTTCATAACACACATGTACACGCTGTTGAGTATCCTGGCTGCAAAATGGTCAGTTCAATGTGGTATTTAATATCGTATTCAAATTGTTAACAAAATTCAAGTGATTTGGGAAGACCAACAGCAAACAGTGAAAGGACTTACAAAAAGTATACAATATTAAGCTTGCTGAATGCACCTAAACATACAGGTAAAATGGGGAAAAATACAAATGCAGTCGTTGACTGGAATGGGAAAATACCCTATGGGATTCGAACCCCGAACATTGTCACCTGTACTTCAGTAACGTACTACTTATCCCTGATGACTGATTCGTCAATGTGAACAGTTTTGTACATCATTTTAAACTACACTTATGTAATGCACCTATTTCCGTCATAATTATTGACTCGTCTGCAATCAATATGCTAATGAAAGTTCAACACGATAGGTCAATCTGGTTGAACTTAAAGTATTTTTATCCCACTGTAGGACTCTAATAAAGATATTCTATGCAGTGAAAATGCAGCTTAATAAGATATAATTCTTAAGGTGGTTCTTGTTTGTCAAACCTGGATGCCTCCCATTGGGTAGATATTTTACTGGAATATCCATAAGTCAAGATGCCAAAAGGAGTCTACAATGAACACTAATTGATTATATGTTCATTTTGCAGGTATCTGAATGCCATACAGACGACCAGCCCTCACATACTACGATACCTAACCACAGCTGTTATCACCAACAAAGGTCGAAGAAGGGCCGTCCTCAAAGATCTGGTCAAGGTTATCCAACAGGTAGGTGGACGACGGTCAAGGTTATCCACAGGTAGGTGGACGACGGTCAAGGTTATCCAACAGGTAGGTGGACGACAGGTCAAGGTTATCCAACAGGTAGGTGGACGACAGGTCAAGGTTATCCAACAGGTAGGTGGACGAGGGTCAAGGTTATCCAACAGGTAGGAGGACGACAGGTCAAGGTTATCCAACAGGTAGGTGGACGACAGGTCAAGGTTATCCAACAGGTAGGTGGACGACAGGTCAAGGTTATCCAACAGGTAGGTGGACGACAGGTCAAGGTTATCCAACAGGTAGGTGGACGAGGGTCAAGGTTATCCAACAGGTAGGAGGACGACAGGTCAAGGTTATCCAACAGGTAGGTGGACGACAGGTCAAGGTTATCCAACAGGTAGGTGGACGACAGGTCAAGGTTATCCAACAGGTAGGTGTACGACGGTCAAGGTTATCCAACAGGTAGGTGGACGACAGGTCAAGGTTATCCAACAGGTAGGTGGATGACACAATATTCTTCTTATCCATTAACAATAGTGTAGATCATAGATGGAGGTGGCGCATTTCAATGCCTTTCATAGTCTGTATGTACGTCCATAAGGATTTATTATAGACATGTCACATTTAGGAATAAGCGTGGTAAAATATGCTATTACACAGGTAGCCTCCCTTTAGCTGTCTTCCTCTTTATGCAAATAGAGGATGATTGAGCCAATTCCATTTTCAAATTGTGGTCACACAAATAAAGCGTATAATTTAAAGGCATTGTTTCAATGAGTTCAAATTATGTGTTAGAGGAATCTGACTTCTTGGTACAATAACAATAACTTATAACTCTGGACAAAAACAGAGTTCAGTCAATGACTTATATTCTGCTTTGCTGAAATTACTGAAAGGACAATTTACCATTGAAATCAGGGTTCTTTTCCAATGAAAACACCATTGGTACTTGGTACTAACTTTTGTGTGTGGTCTGCTATAATACAGTTTCACCCCAATTTTCATTGTGATATGCGTGGAGTACCTTGATTGGATCAACTTTCAATAAGAATTGGTTTCCTTTACATGTTGGTATTCGCTTGTTTTTCAGGAGTCCTACACCTACCGGGATCCCATCACAGAGTTTGTAGAGTGTCTATATGTCAACTTTGACTTCGATGGTGCCCAGCAGAAACTCAGAGATTGTGAAGAGGTAAATCTATTTTAAATTTGAATTCTTTTCATCAGTGTTCCTGATCAAAAGCAGCGGTATTTTCCATGGGGCTTTCAGATTTGTCATACTTGTTACTTGTCAGAAAGTCTTTTCATTGGTAATACATTTGCTGGCCTGCTGACCCTGGCTGTAACCTTTCACCTACTTTTAAATTTCAACCCACTTGCCAAGCTATACTATCTTATGACAACTCTTATTAATAGCTTTGGTAAACAGACCAGTAGGATCTTTATATTCGTGATTGAGTTCACAGGTCACTATGGTGTGATGTCTGAGGTCAAAGCCAGGTAACTTTGGTGTGATGTCTGAGGTCACATGTCACTATGGTGTTATGTCTGAGGTCACAGGTCACTATGGTGTGATGTCGGAGGTCACAGGTCACTATGGTGTGATGTCTGAGGTCACTATGGTGTGATGACTGAGGTCACAGGTCACTATGGTGTGATGTCTGAGGTCAAAGCCATGTCACTTTGGTGTGATGTCTGAGGTCAAAGCCATGTCACTTTGGTGTGATGTCTGAGGTCACAGGTCACTATGGTGTGATGTCTGAGGTCACAGCCAGGTCACTTTGGTGTGATGTCTGAGGTCACAGCCAGGTCACTTTGGTGTGATGTCTGAGGTCACAGGTCACTATAGTGTGATGTCTGAGGTCACAGGTCACTATGGTGTGATGTCTGAGGTCACTATGGTGTGATGTCTGAGGTCACAGCCAGGTCACTATGGTGTGATGTCTGAGGTCAAAGCCAGGTCACTTTGGTGTGATGTCCGAAGTTACAGGTCACTATGGTGTGATGTCTGAGGTCACAGGTCACTATGGTGTGATGTCTGAGGTCACAGCCAGGTCACTATGGTTTGATGACTGAGGTCATAGGTGACTTTAGTGGATAAAAAAATCATAAAACAATGCTGTTGTAAAATGGTACATTGGAAACGTTCAGGAATTGCTTCCTTTGAAAAAATTACACAATAACAATTCTAAAAATGAAGAGTTTCCATCAATGTTACACTGGATAAGAATTTGCAGTTTGAACAGTTTTTAAAATTCTTTCATATTTAGAAAAAATCTCCAGAATCTGCTTGCATGCCTAGCGCTATTCCAGGACAACATATATGGGACGCGGGGAAAGCACTTTGATAGATTACATGTGGCGGGGTGGGTTCAAATTATAATCACATCTATGGGTTGATGATGTTTGAAATAAATTTATTCTGTTGCTGGGTGTATGTGGTGGGTTTGTACTGTTTATTACATTATAATTGCTTCTATATGTGGGTACCATTCACACAAAAAGTGGATTTGTGGGAGGATCATCAAAATTTTTAATCACTTCTAAAAGTTGATCCCCTAATTTCAAAATGCCTTCCCCCACCCCCTGTCCTATATATGTTTTCCTGGAACAGCCCTTATTGTAAGCTTACCAAAAATTCTGTTTTTAACATGAATTCACCTAAGAACACACACTATATTAATATTTATTGTTTCATTGTAGGTATTGGTTAATGATTTCTTCCTTGTTGCTTGCCTGGATGATTTCATTGAAAATGCTAGATTGCTGATATTTGAGACCTTCTGTCGGATACACGAGTGTATAAGTATCAAGTAAGTATATGTGAATGGTATAGTCCGATTAAAATCATCTGTTCTGTGACCCAATCACTGTCTTTTCATAGCACACGATGAGTTAAATCAGATTGTAAATGGTAAATACTATAGAAATAAATAAATAAAAAAAAACATCCTCAATGATTTATAGAAATTAAAAAAAAAAATATCCTCAATGATTCCAGATTAAAGATATCCTTTAATAAATATTTGTTTGCTAAGGTAAAAAGAATTTGTCATTTTAAAATGCTTGTTAGCTAATTTAGGAAAAAAAATGATATTGTAAAACAAAAGTCTGCTTGTGTCCATAGCATGCTGGCTGAGAAGTTAAACATGACATCAGAAGATGCTGAGAGATGGATTGTAAACTTAATCAGAAATGCTCGACTGGATGCCAAGATTGACTCAAAGCTGGTAAGATGTTTCTGATTGTCTCCCCTGATAATTTTAGTAAATATCGCATTTGTTTTGTTGTGTATCCAAATTTGATAATTTTTTTCCCAAGACAATTAACTTAGATATAAAAATCTTGTTAAATGATTGTGAGATTTTATCCCTCCCTTTCTCCAAGGAAGTGGTAGATTATGGCATAATTTACCCCTTGGCAGCCATCTTTACATCAATCACAAAATTTAGTTGTTACATTTTTGCAGGGATCAGGTGAATTGTGGATGTTTTCACATCTTGTTGAATTTGTTCTAATGTGAACTTCTTTATCATATTGCCTACAGGGACATGTTGTCATGGGAACACAGGCTGTATCACCATACCAACAGGTTATAGAAAAAACTAAAGGTCTCGCCTTCAGGTCACAAATGATGGCCATGAACATTGAGAAGAAACTTGGACTCCGTACTGACAGTGTAAGTATTATGATATATATATAAAATGTTTAACAGAAGTTGCAGGGAAAATAAATAAGATTTTGTCTATGAACCTACTGAGGATTACGTCTTTCTATCCAAAGGCGGCCAAAATACAGTGGTCATATTAATTTAGAGGTTGTTTTATTTAAAGCGGAAATTATGGCTTTATGTATAGTTTTCCGAGGTTAGCAAGCAAGTATTTATATGCACCATTTCATTATGCAGTAACCTGTTTAGTTTGATATTAACTATTTTTAGAGTAACTTCATAACTTCATTTTTATACCCTTGTTTTATTTTTGTATTCCAGTTGCCACAGTGGGATAAATCTGCAGAGAGTTAATAGTTACACCACTAAGAATCAAAAAGACTTTCCGCCAGTCGCAGCAAATATTACGTCAGTCACCGCCAGAGAGGGAATTGTTCAGTTTAAACTGCAGAGACAGTTAATTTGGACTTTGATATGAAGTGCTCTAAAAAGAAACTACAATTAAATTATATCAATTGGATTTGTTTGTATGTTGTTTGTTGTAGAGAGAATTCACTCTAAACAAGCATGATCTTTGCTTAAGTTACACATGTCCCCAACTGGTCACTACTAGCTATTTACGCTGTAATAATTTATAAAAATGAAACTGGGATTTTTCAAAAAAAATTGTAAGGGTGACCTTAATCAACAACACTGAAACAAACTCGTTTCAAGATATTGTAGTACTAACTTAGTAACTGATAACTTAGTAACTGATAACTTAGTAACTGAAATTTGATCAAAAAATCCTTTGTGGAATTAAGCTGCTAGAGCTCTGAAAATGATTCTGCAATAAATAAATAGCGATGACCTTGACCCAAACAACTCTGAAACTTTGCTGGCATGGTATGGTCCTTAATTAGTGAATGACATTTGATGGATATCCTTCCGCAATGAAGTCGCTAGAGTGCTGACAACGAACTTTCTAAATATAGTAACGGTGATCTTGACCCTGCATACCTGGAACTCGTACTTGTTGGAGATATTATGGTATTTTGTAATTGTACGAGGTTTGATCAAAATCTCCAACAATGAAGCCTAGAGTGCTGGCAAACTAAGGTGATGTGTACGAATGCAGATGAAAACTACATCTCCCCTGTTTCACTTGCAGGGCACTAAATAATATACTGTTCAACAGAGAATGTAGTTTGTTGGACATTTGACGGATTTACTTGTCTTGACTCTTTTCAATTTCAAATGAAATTGGTGGCTACACTATTAAGATGAAAAAGATGGACATTGTCATCAAAATGACCGCCCAGTGGAGGCTTCTGATAGATTGAAATTGAAATCCGTTTTGTGATTGGCCAATTTGTGGGCTTCTGAAGATCCAACATGTAAATATTATTATATATGTTATATAAGTTGACTACCTTAGGACTGCCTTGGCGTACTCCAGTGGGAGTGTTAAGCAATCAAAGTACCGGAGGAACTGAATTGTCTGATTGTAGTGGAATTTTTAGCATCAGATGGTGGGCTATTCAAATCGCCTTGCGTCCGTTGTCTGTCCGTAAACAATTCTTGTTATCGGTATTTCTCAGAAAGGACTGATGGGATCTTTCTCAAATTTCATATGTAGGTTCCCCTTGGTCTGTAGTTATGCATATTGCATTTTCGGACTAATCGGAAAACATGGCCGACAGGCAGCCATCTTGGATTTTGACAATTGAATATTGTTATGGCTTTTTTTCTCAGAAAGTACTGAAGGAATCTTTCTCAATTTTCATATGTAGGTTCTCCTTGGTCCCTAGTTATGCATATTGCATTTTGGGACCGATCGGATAACAACATGGCCGACAGGCAGCCATCTTGGATTTTGACAATTGAAGATTGTTATCGCTATTTCTCAGAAAGTTCTTAAAGGATCTTTCTTACATTTCATATGTAGGTTGTCCTTGGTCCCTAGTTATGCATATTTCATTTTGAGACCAATCGGAAAACAACATGGCCGACAGGCAACCATCTTGGATTTTGACATTAGAAGTTTGTTATCGCTTTTTCTCAGAAAGTACTTTAGGGATCTTTCTGAAATTGCATGTGTAGGTTGCCCTTGGTACCTAGTTATGCATATTTCATTTTGGAACTATGTTCCCCTTGGTCCGTCGTATTGCATTTTGGGACCAATCTGAAAACAACATGGTCGACAGACAGCCATTATCGCTAAATCTCAAATTTCATATATAAGTTCCCCTTGTTTGAAAAGTACTGGAGGGATGTTTCTCAATTTACACAAATTAGTAAGAGGAAGGCAAAAATAGAGACATTGGACCTATAAAGATCATTCAATGGAGAGCTAGTGATTAAGTGTCGGGACACCTTAACCTATCGGCCACCGCGGTTGTACCCAGTCTATACCCCCGTCTATACCCCCGTCTGTACCCCGTTTATACCCCCGACTGTACTCGGTCTGAACCCCGTCTGTACCCCGTCTATACCCCCGTCTGTACTCGGTCTATACCCCCGTCTATACCCCCGTCGGTACCCCGTCTATATCCCCGGCTGTACTCGGTCTGAACCCCCGTCTGTAAGCCCGTCTGTACTCGGTCTATACCCCCGTCTGTACCCCATCTATGCCCCCATCTGTACCCCGTCTGTACCCCCGTCTGTTCCCCCGTCTGTACCCCGGCTGTACTAGGTCTGTACCCCGTCTATACCCCCGTCTGTACTCGGTCTATACCCCCGGCTGTACTCGGTCTATACCCCCGGCTGTACTCGGTCTATACCCCCGTCTGTACCCCATCTATATCCCCGTCTGTACCCCCGTCTGTACCCCCGTCTGTACCCCCGTCTGTACCCCCGTCTGTACCCCCGTCTGTACCCCCGTCTGTACCCCCGTCTGTACCCCGTCTATACCCCCGGCTGTACTCGGTCTGAACCCCCGTCTGTACCCCGTCTGTACCCCCGTCTATATCCCCGACTGTACCCCGTCTATACCCCCGGCTGTACCCCGTCTATACCCCCGTCTGTACCCCGTCTATACCCCGGCTGTACCCCGTCTGTACCCCGTCTATACTCCGGCGGTACTCTGTCTATACCCCCGGCTGTACCCCGTCTATACCCCCGGCTGTACCCCGTCATACCCCCGGCTGTAACCCTCTATACCTCCGGCTGTACCCTTCTATACCTCCGGCTGTAACCCTCTATACCCCGGCTGTACTCCGTCAATACCCCCAGTTGTACCCCGTCTATACCCCCGGCTGTACTCCGTCTATATCCCCGGCTGTACCCCGTCTATACCCCCGGCTGTAACCCTCTATACCCCCGGCTGTACCCCGTCTATACCCCCGGCTGTACCCAGTCTATACCCCCGGCTGTACCCCGTCTATACCCCCGGCTGCACCCCGTTTATACCCCCGTATGTACCCCTCTATACCCCCGGTCGTACCTGGCTATACCCCCAGCTGTACTCCGTCTATACCCCCGGCTGTACTCGGTCTGAACCCCCGTCTGTACTCGGTCTATACCCCCGTCTGTACCCCCATCTATGTCCCCGTCTGTACCCCGTCTGTACCCCCGTCTGTACCCCGTCTATACCCCCGGCTGTACTCGGTCTGAACCCCCGTCTGTACCCCGTCTGTACCCCCGTCTATATCCCCGGCTGTACCACGTCTATACCCCCGGCTGTACCCCGTCTAAACCCCCGTCTGTACCCCGTCTATACCCCCGGCTGTACCCCGTCTGTACCCCGTCTATAACCCCGTCTATACTCCGGCGGTACTCTGTCTATACCCCCGGCTGTACCCCGTCTATACCCCCGTCATACCCCGGCTGTACCCCGTCTATACCCCCGTATGTACCCCTCTATACCCCCGGTCGTACCTGTCTATACCCCCAGCTGTACTCCGTCTTTACCCCCGGCTGTACCCCGTCTATACCCCCGACTGTAACCCTCTATACCTCCGGCTGTACCCTTCTATACCCCCGGCTGTAACCCTCTATACCCCGGCTGTACTCCGTCAATACCCCCAGTTGTACCCCGTCTATACCCCCGGCTGTACTCCGTCTATATCCCCGGCTGTACCCCGTCTATACCCCCGGCTGTAACCCTCTATACCCCCGGCTGTACCCCGTCTATACCCCCGGCTGTACCCAGTCTATACCCCCGGCTGTACCCCGTCTATACCCCCGGCTGTACCCAGTCTATACCCCCGGCTGTACCCCGTCTATACCCCCGGCTGCACCCCGTTTATACCCCCGTATGTACCCCTCTATACCCCCAGTCGTACCTGTCTATACCCCCAGCTGTACTCCGTCTATACCCCCGGCTGTACTCGGTCTGAACCCCCGTCTGTACTCGGTCTATACCCCCGTCTGTACCCCCATCTATGTCCCCGTCTGTACCCCGTCTGTACCCCCGTCTGTACCCCGTCTATACCCCCGGCTGTACTCGGTCTGAACCCCCGTCTGTACCCCGTCTGTACCCCCGTCTATATCCCCGGCTGTACCACGTCTATACCCCCGGCTGTACCCCGTCTATACCCCCGTCTGTACCCCGTCTATACCCCCGGCTGTACCCCGTCTGTACCCCGTCTATAACCCCGTCTATACTCCGGCGGTACTCTGTCTATACCCCCGGCTGTACCCCGTCTATACCCCCGGCTGTACCCCGTCATACCCACGGCTGTACCCCGTCTATACCCCCGGCTGTACCCCTCTATACCCCCGGTCGTACCTGTCTATACCCCCAGCTGTACTCCGTCTTTACCCCCGGCTGTACCCCGTCTATACCCCCGACTGTAACCCTCTATACCCCGGCTGTACCCCGTCTATACCCCCGTCTATACCCCCGTCTGTACCCTTCTATACCCCCGGCTGTAACCCTCTATACCCCGGCTGTACTCCGTCAATACCCCCAGTTGTACCCCGTCTATACCCCCGGCTGTACTCCGTCTATATCCCTGGCTGTACCCCGTCTATACCCCGGCTGTAACCCTCTATACCCCCGGCTGTACCCCGTCTATAGCCCCGGCTGTACCCAGTCTATACCCCCGGCTGTACCCCGTCTATACCCCCGGCTGCACCCCGTCTATACCTCCGTATGTACCCCTCTATACCCCCCGGTCGTACCTGTCTATACCCCAAGCTGTACTCCGTCTTAACCCCCGGCTGTACCCCGTCTATACCCCCGACTGTAACCCTCTATACCCCGGCTGTACCCCGTCTATACCCCCGTCTGTACCCTTCTATACCCCCGGCCGTACCCGTCTATACCCCCAGCTGTACCCCGTCTATACCCCCGGCTGTACCCTGTCTATACTACTGGATACTCCGTCTATACCCCCGGCTGTACTCGGTCTGAACCCCCGTCTGTACTCGGTCTATACCCCCGTCTGTACCCCCATCTATGTCCCCGTCTGTACCCCGTCTGTACCCCCGTCTGTACCCCGTCTATACCCCCGGCTGTACTCGGTCTGAACCCCCGTCTGTACCCCGTCTGTACCCCCGTCTATATCCCCGGCTGTACCACGTCTATACCCCCGGCTGTACCCCGTCTAAACCCCCGTCTGTACCCCGTCTATACCCCCGGCTGTACCCCGTCTGTACCCCGTCTATAACCCCGTCTATACTCCGGCGGTACTCTGTCTATACCCCCGGCTGTACCCCGTCTATACCCCCGTCATACCCCGGCTGTACCCCGTCTATACCCCCGTATGTACCCCCTCTATACCCCCGGTCTTACCTGTCTATACCCCCAGCTGTACTCCGTCTTTACCCCCGGCTGTACCCCGTCTATACCCCCGACTGTAACCCTCTATACCTCCGGCTGTACCCTTCTATACCCCCGGCTGTAACCCTCTATACCCCGGCTGTACTCCGTCAATACCCCCAGTTGTACCCCGTCTATACCCCCGGCTGTACTCCGTCTATATCCCCGGCTGTACCCCGTCTATACCCCCGGCTGTAACCCTCTATACCCCCGGCTGTACCCCGTCTGTACCCCCGGCTGTACCCAGTCTATACCCCCGGCTGTACCCCGTCTATACCCCCGGCTGCACCCCGTTTATACCCCCGTATGTACCCCTCTATACCCCCAGTCGTACCTGTCTATACCCCCAGCTGTACTCCGTCTATACCCCCGGCTGTACTCGGTCTGAACCCCCGTCTGTACTCGGTCTATACCCCCGTCTGTACCCCCATCTATGTCCCCGTCTGTACCCCGTCTGTACCCCCGTCTGTACCCCGTCTATACCCCCGGCTGTACTCGGTCTGAACCCCCGTCTGTACCCCGTCTGTACCCCCGTCTATATCCCCGGCTGTACCACGTCTATACCCCCGGCTGTACCCCTCTATACCCCCGTCTGTACCCCGTCTATACCCCGGCTGTACCCCGTCTGTACCCCGTCTATAACCCCGTCTATACTCCGGCGGTACTCTGTCTATACCCCCGGCTGTACCCCGTCTATACCCCCGGCTGTACCCTGTCATACCCACGGCTGTACCCCGTCTATACCCCCGTATGTACCCCTCTATACCCCCGGTCGTACCTGTCTATACCCCCAGCTGTACTCCGTCTTTACCCCCGGCTGTACCCCGTCTATACCCCCGACTGTAACCCTCTATACCCCGGCTGTACCCCGTCTATACCCCCGTCTATACCCCCGTCTATACCCCCGTCTGTACCCTTCTATACCCCCGGCTGTAACCCTCTATACCCCGGCTGTACTCCGTCAATACCCCCAGTTGTACCCCGTCTATACCCCCGGCTGTACTCCGTCTATATCCCTGGCTGTACCCCGTCTATACCCCCGGCTGTAACCCTCTATACCCCCGGCTGTACCCCGTCTATAGCCCCGGCTGTACCCAGTCTATACCCCCGGCTGTACCCCGTCTATACCCCCGGCTGCACCCCGTCTATACCTCCGTATGTACCCCTCTATACCCCCGGTCGTACCTGTCTATACCCCAAGCTGTACTCCGTCTTAACCCCCGGCTGTACCCCGTCTATACCCCCGACTGTAACCCTCTATACCCCGGCTGTACCCCGTCTATACCCCCGTCTGTACCCTTCTATACCCCCGGCCGTACCCGTCTATACCCCCAGCTGTACCCCGTCTATACCCCCGGCTGTACCCTGTCTATACTACTGGATACTCCGTCTATACCCCCAGCTGTACCCCGTCTATACCCCCGGCTGTACCTCGTCTATACCCCCAGCTGTACTCCGTCTATACCCCCGGCTGTAACTCTCTATACCCCGGCTGTACTCCTTCTATACCCCCAGCTGTACCCCGTCTATACCCCCGGCTGTACCCCCTCTATACCCCCGGCTGTACCCCGTCTATACCACTGGCTGCTCCGTCTATACCCCCAGCTGTACCCCGTCTATACCCCCAGCTGTACCCCGTCTATACCCTCGGCTGTACCTCGTCTATACCCCCGGCTGTACCTCGTCTATACCCCCAGCTGTACCCCGTCTATACCCCCGGCTGTATCCCGTCTATACCCCCGACTGTACCCCATCTATACCCCCAGCTGTACCCCGTCTATACCCCCGACTGTACCTTGTCTATACCCCCGGCTGTACCCCGTCTATAACCCCGTCTGTATACGGTCTATACCCCCGGCTGTACCCGGTCTATACCCCCGGCTGTACCCAGTCTATACCCCCGGCTGTACCCCGTCTATACCCCCGTATGTACCCCTCTATACCCCCGGTCGTACCTGTCTATACCCCAAGCTGTACTCCGTCTTTACCCCCGGCTGTACCCCGTCTATACCCCCGACTGTAACCCTCTATACCCCGGCTGTACCCCGTCTATACCCCCGTCTGTACCCTTCTATACCCCCAGCTGTACCCCGTCTCTACTACTGGCTGCTCCGTCTATACCCCCAGCTGTACCCCGTCTATATCCCCGGCTGTACCCCGTCTATACCCCCCACTGTACCTCGTCTATACCCCCGGCTGTACCCCGTCTACACCCCCCACTGTACCTCATCTATACCCCCGGCTGTACCTCGTCTATACCCCCAGCTGTACCCCGTCTATACCCCCGGCTGTATCCCGTCTATACCCCCGACTGTACCCAGTCTATACCCCCGGCTGTACCCCGTCTATACCCCCGTATGTACCCCTCTATACCCCCGGTCGTACCTGTCTATACCCCAAGCTGTACTCCGTCTTTACCCCCGGCTGTACCCCGTCTATACCCCCGACTGTAACCCTCTATACCCCGGCTGTACCCCGTCTATACCATCGGCTGTACCTCGTCTATACCCCCGGCTGTACCCCGTCTATACCATCGGCTGTACCTCGTCTATACCCCCAGCTGTACCCCGTCTATACCCCCAGCTGTACCCCGTCTATACCCCCAGCTGTACCCCGTCTATACCCCCGGCTGTACCTCTTCTATACCCCCAGCTGTACCCCGTCTATATTCCCGGCTGTACCCCGTCTATACCCCCCACTGTACCTCGTCTATACCCCCGGCTGTACCCCGTCTATACCCCCGGCTGTAACTCGTCTATACCCCCGGCTGTACCCCGTCTATACCCCCCACTGTACCTCGTCTATACCCCCGGCTGTACCCCGTCTATACCCCCGGCTGTAACTCGTCTATACCCCCAGCTGTATCCCGTCTATACCCCCAGCTGTACCCCATCTATACCCCCAGCTGTACCCCGTCTATACCCCCGACTGTACCTTGTCTATACCCCCACTGTACCTCGTCTATACCCCCGGCTGTACCCCGTCTATACCCCCGGCTGTACCCCGTCTATACCCCCGGCTGTACCCCGTCTATACCCCCAGCTGTACCCCATCTATACCCCCGGCTGTACCCCGTCTATAACCCCGTCTGTACTCGGTCTATACCCCCGGCTGTACCCGGTCTATACCCCCGTCTGTACCCCGCCTATACCTCCGGCTGTAACCCTCTATACCACTGGCTAGCCCGTCTATACTCCCGGCTGTACTCTGTCTATACCCCCGGCTGTACCCCGTCTATACCCCCGGTTGTATCCCGTCTATACCACTGGCTAGTCCGTCTATACCCCCGGCTGTACCCCGTCTATACCACTGGCTAGTCCGTCTATACCCCCGGCTGTAACCCTCTATACCCCGGCTGTACCCCGTATATACCCCCGGCTGTAACCCTCTATACCCCGGCTGTACCCCGTCTATACCACTGGCTAGTCCGTCTATACCCCCGGCTGTAACCCTCTATACCCCGGCTGTACCCCGTCTATACCACTGGCTAGTCCGTCTATACCCCCGGCTGTAACCCTCTATACCCCGGCTGTACCCCGTCTATACCCCCGGCTGTACCCCGTCTATACCCCCGGCTGTACCCCGTCTATACCCCCGGCTGTAACCCTCTATACTCCCGGCTGTACCCCGTCTATACCACTGGCTAGTCCGTCTATACCCCCGGCTGTAACCCTCTATACCACCAGCTGTACTCCGTCTATACCCCCGGCTGTACCCGTCTATACCCCGGCTGTACCCCGTCTATACCCCTGGCTAGTCCGTCTATACCCCCGGCTGTAACCCTCTATACCCCGGCTGAACCCCGGCTATACCTCTGGGTGTAAGACCCAGGAGACACACCTTTGGTCCCTGTCCGTCCTCATTTCCGACCGTATTGAATCTCATTTATGTCCGTTCAAGTTTTAATCACGAGTTTAGAATTCTTTTTTTTTTTTTTTTTTTTTTGCGTTAAAATCCACATAGTTTTCAGTATAGATGTTACAGTATTAAGTTTTGGGAAAATATTTCAAATAGAAACTTTGGTTTGACTATGGTTAGCTCCATTTGCAGCTAAACAGGAGCGGGACAAAGCTATTTCTCTGTGTTGTTTACATAGTACCGATACTTTTACTTATAATCCATATATATACCAGTGTATACTATCTATTGATCAGTAATATTTATCTTGATCATTTGATGTTTCACATAAAAGAAGTCTGACGCAGATTTACTTTCCCGTACTGATTCCTAAATAAATGAGGGACCTATACTACTTTATTGACTCCTATGTACTTATAAATCAACCATGATTTTTGATTCTTGTCTTCTAATGAACGTCTGCATAGAAATCAGCGAATCATCGATATCTAAAATAGCCATTGTTACTGTTTTTGGTTTCTGATTGTATACCGTGCTCTACTTTCTCGTGCAGATGTAAGTATCTACCATCTAGCTTGGATAGAAATCATGTACGTTAGAAATTACGATCAAGCAAAAATACCAGCATATAAGGTAACACGAATAATATAGATGTTAGCAGAAATGGGGAGGCGTTCTGATTTTTGTTTAAATGTCTGAACCAAACATGGCCTGCCTTCACTGAAACGTCAATTTGATGGAGTCTGTCTTCTTCTCTCTCATATTCCTTTTTCCCCGGTGCTTTTTCTTTCTATGCACCCGTCGATCATCATACGACTCCAAACAAATCCAAACAAGAAACACAACATTTCTAGCCGACATGAATTTGTATTATGATGATAATTATTTCCAAAAAAGTATATATATATTTAAAATATCAACATTTTACAACATTATATCACTTCATTAGCAGTATGGCAACATGGTGACTTCTAAATCTAGTCTTCAACCCCACCACTTTCTTCATTCTATATTTTCACATTTGTTTGGTTTCATATTTATACTATATATATGCTTTTCCTAAATTCCGTCCTGGATTTTCACACTCTTTGGTCCCTATACCATGATATTAGTTTATTGTTCGACAGATTATGTAACACAACCCGATGTTATGTAGTAGCAGGATTTTAGAGACATGCAAAGCCACGTGATGACCGCCTTGTCGTTACTCTTAAATAACACGTTTAGTTACTGGTATATCGACCATATACTGGTACCTTTCAGTAATAACTGGTTTCATGTCGTTTTGCTAAATGTATACTTGTAGGAAAGATACCCGACTTGGTGATTTTTGTTTGGTCTTCAGTGTAACCTATCTCATTGTCAATTCACGATTCTGGTCATGACCGTGTTTGTTTTGCACCTGTCATCATTGTCCGACTGATTCCCGCCATCTGTCTTTTTTATACCGTACTGCAGGCAGTGGTAGGTACGGAAGAGCATTAGGGCCATGAAGCAAAAAAATTAAATTCATTTTTTCATGTTAATAACTCGAAATTTCGACTTACTAACTCGAAATTTCAAGATAATAACTCGAAATTTCGAGATAATAACTCGAAATTTCGACTTATTAACTCGAAATTTCGACTTAATAAATCGAAATTTCGAGATATTAAGTCGAAATTTCGAGTTATTATCTCGAAATTTCGAGTTAGAAAGTCGAAATTTCGAGTTATTATCTTGAAATTTCGAGTTAGTAAGTCGAAATTTCGAGTTATTAACATGAAAAAATGATTTTATTTTTTTTTGCTTCATGGCCCTAATGCTCTTCCGTAGGTAGGAGTAGGACTAATATATATATATATATCTATTAATACTAACCAGATGCAGACGTCTGTTGTAATACCAAGGACATGGCTACCCTGACATACAGACTTGCAATGTTTGGTTAATTGTTTACTATTTATTATCTCTCAACAGTCAGTGTAATTATGAGTCAATGTCTCCTTGTAGTAACTGGTGACTATATCATTTGACAGCGTATAGGAGGTTCGACCCACCTTCCGAATCTCCACCCTCCAGATCTCCACCCTCCGGATCTCCACCCTCCGAATCTCCACCCACCGGATCTCCACCCTCCGGATCTCCACCCACCGGATCTCCACCAGAGGCTGCAGTAGTCCGACGTAGATACTGTACTAGGATATATTATATGTTCAAACCATATTTAGAACTTAACACATTAAAGTTTACGAGATAATTAATTTAACTTTCCCGAAAGTCGTTACAGTGCTATGAAATAAAAATGCAGTTGTTAGAAGCTGTGGAGTTTAATCAGCTATATCTTTACCTGTGATAGTTAATATCGAATTACGATTACGGGAGACAAAGGCTGTTTTCGTTTATTGCAATCTAATTAAAATTATCTACTCCGTAAACTCAGTGTTCATACGGAGTTTACGGAGTAGATAATGGACATCTAATTTTAATTAGATTGCGTTTATTGCGGTCCAAATGGTTTGAC
This sequence comes from Pecten maximus, assembly GCF_902652985.1. Lineage (NCBI taxonomy): Eukaryota > Metazoa > Mollusca > Bivalvia > Pectinida > Pectinidae > Pecten > Pecten maximus. The sequence goes on from NC_047018.1 coordinate 32,722,982, forward strand.
CAGAGTTGTTCGTTTATGAAATACGGACGGACGTGGCGATGTTTTGTTGTATTCAGACGCGCTTTGACAAAGATTTTCAAGGTATGTATTAACATCTGTAGGTTCGTCAACATATATGTCTAAAATATTGCATTAAAAACAATTTTAATTAGATTGCGTTTATTGCGGTCCAAATGGTTTGACCAGAGTTGTTCGTTTATGAAATACGGACGGACGTGGCGATGTTTTGTTGTATTCAGACGCGCTTTGACAAAGATTTTCAAGGTATGTATTAACATCTGTAGGTTCGTCAACATATATGTCTAAAATATTGCATTAAAAACAGAAGAACCGATTTGTCCGCATAAATGGACAGGCCCCAGCAGCTCAATTGGTGAATCATTGCTGACCCTCTTGGTCTACGACTGTATATTATTATTTCTTCAATGTTTTATGTATGACAGAAATTTCCTAGAATAGTGGAGGAGACGTGTGGGAGGGGAGCTTCAATACACATCCCAAAATACCAATAGCGTGCACATTCAAGTAGAAATTATTTGATGGTAGGTTTCGGTGCATACGGTCACCGTTGTCCCCGGCGAGATTTAGTGAGCCATTCTTTCGCCGTGTTGGTTCCATCACGGAATGTTAAGGGTGCCTCACGCTTAGACGAACTTCTTATATTACAAGTATTTATTTTATATCTAATCACACGGTGGAATGTCTCGTGCATTTCAAACATGCATCAAATTATATGATCTGTGTAAAATGTACATTCTCCCGAAGGGATGGTATGGGAGACTAGTTTATGTTGTTTGTCTGTGAATCCGAGATCGATACCGGGGTTTTAGGTGCATATTATATCCACTGTCCTTACTGTCTACTCCTTCTCGTCACCATTAGGGAACCGGTGACTCAGGGATGAGGTCATATCCGTGAATCACTAACCTAGTATGTAATAATTCCCTACACCTACCGAGGGACTGGGCGCTGATTTGATTAACTGTCGTACTTATATTGTATCTGTCTGTAGCCGGCTGCAAGTCCAGGCTCGGGTGAAAAATGTCTCCGAAAGATTTCCCCCGGGTGACCTACTCTGTCGACCTACGAAGCTTTTACTACAGACAAAGATTGATATAACTTATGTACAATACGATAGCTTCAAATTTCGTTGTTCATCTTCACTGAAAAGAAAAAAAAAAGATAACTTAGTTCTGTGGGCACAGAACATCAGTAAATTAAAGCACTTACACGAGCAATGCATTCTGCCGGCGTTATGTTCGGCATGTTCCCCCCCTTTTTTTAGGAAACGTATTTCCCAAATCGATGTTAATTATTCTAAATGGTGTTCCATGTTCATCAGTCAATTATCCAAAATGCAATGTAGTTCCCAAGCGTTTTTTTTTTTTTTTTTTTTTAGTTCACGCCAGAAACATCTAACATAGATTAATAACCAGGTTTCAATTATGAAGTTAACAACTTAAGTTAACACTACATCGACATCACAAAAGAACAAAATCGCTATATGGAATTTTTTTTTTATATATATAATTTATGAAGCATGTACACTTCAACAGAGAATTGCAACATCTAAAATGATGGCAAACTACGAACAAGATATAGTCATGCATGGAAGCCAGTGAAAAAGTACAAAGAAAAAGATCCTTGATCCATATTCATGAGACTATTCTCATGCTGAAACATAAAAACTGTGCTGAACCCAACTTTCTGTAAACTAGATTAAATTATGAAATATCAGTTAAAAATGACAAAAAATGCCTTTGAAATATCGAAAACAAAACAATTCTAGTATTTCAGATATCATATTTATCGCCAAAAATATTTGATTCTGAGCACAAAATGTGTGTTTGCGCGTGAGTGCGGTTTCATGAATACGGACCCAGGTATTTCACAAGGGTACGCGTCTTCTACTTCGTCGATGGAACCATTAGACACGTACACAAGTATCAAACACGTCTGACTTCACATCGCAGACAGAAATAAAATGTTTTCAAATGGGTCATGATGTCGATTATAAACCTTCCCTGTGGTCTTTATCAACCTGACCTCTCGATGCCTTGTGTTGTTAACTTTACAGTCAGTAGTAGACATCTGCCACAGAAATCGTGAAAATGGAGACGCGTACCTAACTACCGCAGATAGGGGAAACGGGGATGCTACTATCTAGAAATGGAAAATTAACAACTTTGAAATTGAAATCATCACACTTTTCATTCAACTTAGTTGTAATTAAGCTTGTCCTGTTGGTTACGCTGAAAGTTGTCCTTGGTTTCAAGTTCTACAGAGTACATCCTATCAACAGGGTCATTAAAAATAACCAGTAACAACATATTTACATCTCGTCTTCACAGTTCCCGTTATAAAAAGGCAAACAGCGTAGATTGTGATCACTCTGATAGAAAACTATAGCAAAATGCACCATTACATGGCTTGGCATTGTTTAACGCCAAGGAACAGAATAAAGCCTCGGTGTTTCAGGCCGGTAAAGATTTACATAGCACACACATGGATAACAAATCCCACTACCAGTCCAGTAATATATGTCGATTTGGTGTATGCTGATTTATGAAGTAAACTGTGGCATACAGCTATTTTGTTCTCGAGGAGTTCATGGTGATGCTATAAGGACCAGAAGTGTGGAAGTTGGGTGGTTATATGGCACAATGATAACACACTTGCCTCCCATCTAGGCGGCCGGGGTTCGATTCCCCGATCGAACGTGGAAAGGTATACGTATGGGGTCACCTGCCCGACCACGTACAGTGTAGGCTTTCTCCTGATACCCCGGTCTCCTCCCACAGTGAGACTTCCTCAAGCTCTTCCAACAGAGCCAACAAGAGTGATTTATATAAGTTGGTACAAGTACGTGTATCGGGTGATGAAAATGATCTCTTTGATTTTATTTGGTTTATTTATTAAGAAACTATTTTGAAATGCTTTTTAAAAAACAGGGACTTTAAACTTGTCAATCATTTCATTCGAATTCTTTGTCCGTAAACCAGTTTTATATATCTTATTTTTTGTCAAAGTTCCATCAATTAAGATTAGGTTCCTAAATATCAACGGAAATTCATTAACTATCATTAAGACGAATTCGGTATGGTAGAGCGTGGTATACATGTACACTTAATTTTAGCTCTGAAATTATGTCATATTACAACAAATTGCGTCTAATAGTGCATTTAAAAATCCAAAATAACTTCGGAACTTTAATGGAATTGGATTTAGGGTGTGTCTGTTATGTTAGAAACGTCAATTATCGCCGTTTTATCGTTTGAAGTTTATTTTCTCTTAAATTAAAATCAATTTGAATCTATTATGAATTTTCCGGTTAAGAATGAATATTACACAAGTTAAAAAATTATCACCTCGATATAGTTTACCTATATCTGCAAACTTTGATCCACCAATTAAGGAACCGGCGACAATCTATTGACATGTCACTGTGTCTTTTAACTCGCAATACCAGTTATCAAGGGTATCGAGTGTCGCTCGCGTGAACTAGTGGAAATAACATCGCTACTTTTGTGGTGAGATAAATAAGGAAATTCCACTAGAAAAAAACTACAAAGCGATTGAGAAATAACTGTATAACGAATCGTGCCAATGTCAAACTTAATCAATAGTGTGAGGTTTCTTTAAATGATACTTAAATGCAGATGTTTCAAAATGTTATTGAGATCTTTTAAAAAAACATATTAGTCAGGTAAGCCTGATTATACCATTATTCATATCGACCATAAAAAGACAAATCACTATGTAGCGATATCTTAAGAATGCGACAAATTTCACGCCAAATATACAGCGTTCTTCTTTCAGGTAAAGGTCTTTGTGAAGGCGAAATTACTACAGAGAGTATGTACTAATTTAAACACCATCAAACACTCCCTATCTGTAGTAAAACTTGTCAGCGCCGATACCTGGTGATGGGGCTAAGCAATCAACAGTAGGTTTATTGGGTCTCACCGAAACACGATCCGCTGTCAAAGTCGCCTGTCTTTGATGGTGAGAGAAGAGAACAGCCCAAGCAATATAAACAACGACCTCATCAGGTCCGAGAACCGCAGAAATAAAAAACAAACATTAAATTATATAGAAATGAAATTCTATAGGCCTGCTAATTCAAAGGTCAGCGGTGAAGGGGTTTGCATACATGTACGACTTAGATTTGGACGACGTTTAAAACACTCTTTAATTACACCCGAACTTTTAAGCGTTGAAGAAGGATACGACTGACTGTTATGTTTAGCAGGTATGTGTTACACCCTTATACAGGACCCAAGGTAACACACCTGTCAGGTACAACCTGAAGGATGAGCAGAGTTGTCACTACCACCCATGTCTCTGTAGACAATCATATATCTGTTTCGTTCGATTGAATGTGCTAAAATTGCGTACAAAACGTCTGTGAAAGATTACAGAGCAGGAGGTGTATCGTTTCCCAGTAATGATGTCTCCATTTTGTACGTGGCTTAGGGGGCGGAATAGACCGCCATCATTTACGACTAACTAGGTTTGTGTCGACACAGAACCAGATTCCCACACATTGAAATACAGCGACAAACCATCTCTCACAAGAATCCCTCCACTACTTTTTCTTTCTCTATATAATGTATATATAAACCCTTGTATAATATAAATGACAGAGCGATGTCCAGAGATTACCGGTCTTTTGTTTCACTTCCGGTATATTTCCTGTAGACGTATTTGGTGCCTTTGATTCTGCATGAATTTAAAATATAAAAGCAGAAAAAGATTGATTTACATGTTAACTTTCAAATGGATTGAGCAAAACACAAACAAGAATTAGGACATTTTGAAACAATTGAGAGTTAGATACAGTACAGCCAACATGGTTAGATTGTGCCATACAGCTGTTTCGTCCTTCTACACCTCGTCAGTAATGATAGGGACACCATACAGCTGATTCGTCCTTCTAGACCTCGTCAGTAATGATAGGGACACCATACAGCTGATTCGTCCTTCTAGACCTCGTCAATAATGATAGGGACGTCATACAGCTGATTCGTCCTTCTAGACCTCGTCAGTAATGATAGGGATACCATACAGCTGATTCGTCCTTCTAGGACTCGTCAGTAATGATAGTTACATCATACAGCTGTTTTGTCCTTCTAGGACTCGTCATGATGATAGGGACATCATACAGCTGTTTTGTCCTTCTAGGATTCGTCAGTGATGATAGGGACATCATACAGCTGTTTTGTCCTTCTAGGACTCGTCATGATGATAAGGACATCATACAGCTGTTTTGTCCTTCTAGGATTCGTCAGTGATGATAGGGACATCATACAGCTGTTTTGTCCTTCTAGGATTCGTCAGTGATGATAGGGACATCATACAGCTGTTTTGTCCTTCTAGGATTCGTCAGTAATGATAGTTACATCATACAGCTGTTTTGTCCTTCTAGGACTCGTCATGATGATAGGGACATCATACAGCTGTTTTGTCCTTCTAGGATTCGTCAGTAATGATAGTTACATCATACAGCTGTTTTGTCCTTCTAGGACTCGTCATGATGATAGGGACATCATACAGCTGTTTTGTCCTTCTAGGATTCGTCAGTGATGATAGGGACATCATACAGCTGTTTTGTCCTTCTAGGACTCGTCATGATGATAAGGACATCATACAGCTGTTTTGTCCTTCTAGGATTCGTCAGTGATGATAGGGACATCATACAGCTGTTTTGTCCTTCTAGGATTCGTCAGTGATGATAGGGACATCATACAGCTGTTTTGTCCTTCTAGGATTCGTCAGTGATGATAGGGACATCATACAGCTGTTTTGTCCTTCTAGGACTCGTCATGATGATAAGGACATCATACAGCTGTTTTGTCCTTCTAGGATTCGTCAGTGATGATATGGACATCATACAGCTGTTTTGTCCTTCTAGGACTCGTCATGATGATAAGGACATCATACAGCTGTTTTGTCCTTCTAGGATTCGTCAGTGATGATAGGGACATCATACAGCTGTTTTGTCCTTCTAGGATTCGTCAGTGATGATAGGGACATCATACAGCTGTTTTGTCCTTCTAGGATTCGTCAGTGATGATAGGGACATCATACAGCTGTTTTGTCCTTCTAGGATTCGTCAGTGATGATAGGGATATCTTATAACTATTTCGTCTTTCAAGGATTCCACGGTGATGAGTTATGAACTATGAGTTAAGAGTTGTGATAGGAGGCGACCAAAACAAAACTCTAAATAGAGCAAAACATGTCCAAATCTGGATGGAGAGGGGGAAAAGAGCCGTAATTCAATTTTAATAATTTTCAAACATTTCGTTATTGCATCCAGTACATATGTACATATACTTGGTACACTGTCATTATTCGAATGAACTAAAGCATGACAAGCAGGTTACGATTGTCCACCAACAGTGTCTACCATCCGATTCTAATTCTATTGGTTGATGTTTTTCACGCTCTTTTGTCATAATTTCCAAAAACAAGCATCGTGAGGTGTGAATTTTCTTACCAATGTGATATTGGCTCATAGATCGCCAATTTGTTTTTACGAGATGTTATCCTCCCCTGTCTACCAAGTTGTTTTACGAGATGTTATCCTCCCCTGTCTACCAAGTTGTTTGTTACGAGATGTTATCCTCTCCTGTCTACCAAATTGTTTTACGAGATGTTATCCTCCCCTGTCTACCAAATTGTTTTTACGAGATGTTATCCTCCCCTGTCTACCAAGTTGTTTTTACGAGATGTTATCCTCCCCTGTCTACCAAATTGTTTGTTACCAGATGTTATCCTCCCCTGTCTACCAAATTGTTTGTTACGAGATGTTATCCTCCCCTGTCTACCAAATTGTTTGTTACGAGATGTTATCCTCCCCTGTTTACCAAGTTGTTTGTTACGAGATGTTATCCTCCCCTGTCTACCAAGTTGTTTTACGAGATGTTATCCTCCCCTGTCTACCAAGTTGTTTGTTACGAGATGTTATCCTCCCCTGTCTACCAAGTTGTTTTTACGAGATGTTATCCTCCCCTGTCTATCAAGTTGTTTTTACGAGATGTTATCCTCCCCTGTCTATCAAGTTGTTTTTACGAGATGTTATCCTCCCCTGTCTACCAAGTTGTTTGTTACGAGATGTTATCCTCCCCTGTCTACCAAGTTGTTTGTTACGAGATGTTATCCTCCCCTGTCTACCAAGTTGTTTGTTACGAGATGTTATCCTCCTCTGTCTACCAAGTTGTTTTACGAGATGTTATCCTCCCCTGTCTACCAAGTTGTTTGTTACGAGATGTTATCCTCCCCTGTCTACCAAGTTGTTTGTTACGAGATGTTATCCTCCCCTGTCTACCAAATTGTTTTTACGAGATGTTATCCTCCCCTGTCTACCAAGTTGTTTTTACGAGATGTTATCCTCCCCTGTCTACCAAGTTGTTTGTTACGAGATGTTATCCTCCCCTGTCTACCAAGTTGTTTTTACTAGATGTTATCCTCCCCTGTCTACCAAGTTGTTTTTACGAGATTTTATCCTCCCCTGTCTACCAAATTGTTTTTACGAGATGTTATCCTCCCCTGTCTACCAAGTTGTATATTTTTGTTTATTCTACATAAAAAGAATGCAAGCTTCAAAATAGGATGCATATATGTAAAACGATTATCATCTTTCGTTGTGAAATATAATAGATATCTGCGTTCAGCAGTGTCGACTTAACTTTCAATGAAGTTATGAATATTGATTATCAAAATGTGGATGGACAATGTTTAAAGTGCTTTGTTAATTTTTCTTCACTTTTTTATTCTGAACGATTTAACTTAATTTTATCATAGGACCAACATTACATGCTCATCACGTGTTCCAGAAAAAAACTCCTTCTTTCCTTAATTTATTCCTTAATTGGAGATTCATAGTATGTGAATGACACATGTTGATATTGATTTTACTGACTGTTGTTTGGATATGTTGTTAGCTATCATATCATTAAGAGATCTACACATTATAGTAAGCTGACGGTTCGTTGCATGATTACTTTTGATGTTGTTTTAAAGGATTATACAGACACGCAAGAGAGAGTAACACCTTTAATCATGAACTGTATAAGATATCTAGATTATATCGAATCTGAATCATGAATATAAGACTGCATCATACAGGAGTCTCACTCTTCTAGGAGTCGTCAGTGATGCTAGGGTCACAATACAGCTGCTTCCCCCTTCTAGGAGTCGTCAGTGATGCTAGGGTCACAATACAGCTGCTTCCCCCTTCTAGGAGTCGTCAGTGATGCTAAAGACACCATACAGCTGTTTTCTCCTTCTAGGAGTCGTCAGTGATGCTACGGACATCATACAGCTGTTTTCTCCTTCTAGGAGTCTTCAGTGATGCTACGGACATCATACAGCTGTTTCCTCATTCTAGGAGTCTTCAGTGATGCTACGGACATCATACAGCTGTTTCCTCATTCTAGGAGTAGTCAGTGATGCTAGGGACATCATGTATTTGTTTCACCCTTCCAGGACTTGTCAGTGATGCTAGGGACATCATACAGGTGTTTCACCTTTCTAGGAGTGATCAGTGATGAAGAGGGGGAAATATGTGGAAATCCGGAAAGGAATTAGAGGAAGTCGAAATGGATATGGACAAGTATTAAGACATAACAGGGGAGGAGCTTTAACCCCATAATTTAATCATTTTCATATTTTCGGATATTTTACGAGTTTTAAAGTACACGAAATACGTGTGTACATTCCGCTTTTTATAAGAATTTATACTTGGCGTGCCAGTTAACAGCAAACCTTGGCAACTTAAAAGGGAGCTTATTAACACCAAGTTATCCAATTAAATTAATAACCCAATGACGTCAATTATAGGAAAAGTAAACGAACCCTTCATGTATATTTCAATTTTGTTTCAGCCAATTTCGAGCGTCCTAATCCCTCCACTAGATGTCCACCCTTTCCGCTCCTTGTATCGCTGACGGACGAAGGACGAAACAATTGTATGCTGTATTTTTATTATTTGGTAAATATCTCTGTCTTTGCTAAATTCATTCAACTCCGTTGTCAGTTTAATGTGGCCGGGTGGGGTATCATGCTGGGTGTTTTCGGTCTCGGCGGTATAATTCAGTGAGGTAGCACTGTGAAATTGGAAACATTTCTGCGTTATCGCATTGCGATAAGCAAAAACATGCCGAAAGCCTACCAAAACACACACAAACAACACGCATGCCCTACGCATACAGGGGAGGCCGTCCTTAAATCATCATGGCTGTTAGCGTTAAGCAATACTACCGGTATATCATCTCCCATATAGGGGAGGTCGTCCTTAAATGTCCTATTGATAGGACGTTAAACAATAATAAACCATCTCGCACATTTGGAAGGTCGTCCTTAAATGACCTAAGCTGTTGATAGGACGTTGAACAATACCAAATCATCTCGCACATTTGAGAGGACGTCCTTAAATGATAATAACTGTTAGTTTAAATAGTAGTGTATTTAATTCATAGACATTGCATACAGAAACACAAAGACCAGTTCATAATTTGCAAAAGGATCTGTAAACAAGCTTAAAGCTAATATCAATTCATCTCCCTCAGAAGTTCAGCATAATTTTATTTAGCATAGTGGTCAAGTCACAACACTACTTAATTATTTTACAATTCATATAGCTAGTAATATAAAAGAAATTGTGTTCGGACATAAGATGTACATTCAAGGAATGAAATGTCAGTTAAAGCACTTTGGTGGAATATATGTAACGAACATTAGTTGCAAGTTATTTGAATATTTTACATTGATACATAACTATCACGTACATAGTTTAAGTTTAATTTTTGTTACTGGGAGTTAACTATGATATCTATTCAGATTCCTTTTAGTCAAACCTTTTAGAATAAAGAATACAATTCTGCGTCGCAGTAATAATTATTTCATTTTCTTCGTTAGGCACACAAGAGAGGAGTCCTTAAATGATAATAGCTGTTGATAGGACGTTAGATAATGCTAAACCATCTCGCGCTTTTGAAGGTCGTCTTTAAATGACCTCAGTTATCGATAGGGCGTTAAACAATGCTGAACCATCTCGCACATAAGAGAGGAGTCCTTAAATGATAATAGCTGTTGACAGGACGTTAAACAATAATTTCCTGTGACTAAATATTACTAAATACTAAATATTATTGCCACAAAACTCTCAATATAAACACATGTGATTTCATCAGCATAATCAATCCAATCAAAGAAAGGATGAATTCCAATCTCTTCTGAGTGCAACGTACCTCTGTTAGATCATCTTATGTGACTTTGACGTAATAATTGACGATGAAGCCGAAGACCCTTACTCTCTTTGAACACCTGGTCTTGTACGTTTCCATGTTTCCCATATAAATCTACATTTGTTCATATTTTTCACTCTTTTGATCGATTTTGAGTTCGAAAGATGGTTACGTTATGATGTCGGTATTCTCTGTTAATTTTTCTTCGCTGACAGAGTGAAACAAAGAAAGAATTGTTTCGTGAGTTTGAGATAAGTGTTAAAGTCAGTAACCGACTGGGGCTGAGGGCATACGATTTTATTGCCTTCCCTTGGAAGAGGACTGCTGTGAGAGGACGATGGTAACTTTTATTTATCAGAGCCCAGGAATATTTATTGATCATATCCCAGTAGAATGGGGTGAAGTTCTCTTGTGAAGATGTAAAACAGTTTTTCATTGAAATGTTTATGATCCGAAACAATTAACTATTGCAGTCGCCAAAAGGAGGAGCCCGGACCACCCGCATCTTCCCATAGACAGATAAGTAGATAGCACTTAGTGACTGAAATCACATAAAGATATCATATCTAATAAAGAGGAAGAATTGGCCACAGGTTGAAATACACCCTAATTGCATTATATTGACACAATACATATAAATAAATTATATAATTCGAGGTTATGCATAGCTGAAACATATTTCTAGAAATGTAAGTTATGATATACAGTAAAAAAATTAATCGTTTGCACGACAAACAAAGGCGATTTTCACTGTAAAATATTTTTACTAATATAAAATAATTTAATAACATCTTAAAGGAGTTTAAACACTACACCATTACTTATTTAATTTAAGTTGTTTTTCATAATTAATGTTAAGCAATGATTATGTGAGCATTTTTAGCTCGAATTTTAATTTTTACTGCAATCGCGAAATTATAATCGTCTCGAATTCGCTTCTGTTCTGATAATGCAAGTAGTGGTAACGTCACGAAATTACGATACTGTTTGGTATACATTATTGGAAATGTTCCGGGACGGTTTACTGGAAAGTTTTTAAATTGTTGTAGAAATTATCTAGTGTTATGGAGACATTCTTGTTTAATTTGAATAATCATGTACGGATTTTGTCAATGTTGTCTTTTTCATGTAATTCAGTATTTTGCGGTTATCGGAATACAATAATTTTCAAAAATAAGTCAAAAAGCGTATTGCGTTATCAATAATTTCCTTGAAAAGTATACACTTTTTAGTATAAAAAAAAGCAAAAATATTAACCATTGGAATATTGCTGACATTCTAGTTATAGTTCCTTTTAGAAATGTGAGGAACTATACTTGCTGCAATGCACGCCATTTTCTCTCCAGAAATGAAGATTGACCACATTGCAAACGTCTCCCCATCACTTTCATTTTCTGTTTTTTCAAATATCAATATTGTAACTTCAGATATGACAAACATGAGAACTGTCCTTTCCACAGTAAACTGAAGAGTAAAATCCTTTTTGTTGATATCAAAATGCACTGGTGATTCGCTGTACTGAAGCATTGGGTCTTGAGTCTATGCATCTTCTAGGAGAACTAAATAGGAATGTAATGTCGAAATGTAAAGTAACCAAAAAGACACAAGAAAACAGGGAAGATACTGTATGTTGTATGTGAATGGGGTTCCTAATTTCAGTTCGCGTACGAATTCAATTTACGTGTGACTAGTACACTTCAAATTTTACAAGTTTTATACATTCTTTCGGTTAAAGAGAAAGAAATGAATTACTTCTTTCAAAAGCCACGGTATTTATTTATGGACAATTAAAGTACATTTCAACCGGCTACAATTGTAAACTATTTTTCTGTTGGGTGTATTCCTACGCGACGGAACATACTTGCACGTTTCAAGAGGCATACGTATAGAGTGATAATTAGATTAGTATCGTAATATAGGTAAGTGATACGGTTAAAATGGATAAGATGACATCACCACATAAACAGGTTAATCTGATCTCAGACAAGCGTGGCACGAACACAGATGGTGCGATAGGTTTACAAGCGCTCGGCGGACACCGTTTCTTGTGAAGTTTTATTTGGATTTCAATGAAATGTTGCTAGCAGTAACTCTATACTCATTTCATACAGCGAACAGATGATCAAATCTTTACATGCGCGTGTCTATAACTGTGAATGATAGTAAAGGAATGGCTGTAAAACAAGGGTGGAGCGCATTTCATTTACTACAAAAATTCAAAAAGATATAATGTCTAATTCAAGCGACCTTTCAATACATTTTCAGATACATATCTAAGTCATTTCGGTGCATTGTATGAAAATATTCACGTTTTTGAAACTTGATATATAAGAGTTCTGTAAGCACACAATAAAAAAATAAATGTTTTTGTTTCTCCCATCGAATTTATATTTCAAAATGACTACACGGAAATATGAAATACCAAATAATTATGGTCAGATATTTAGAAATGATTTTTTTTTTTTATCAAAGGACAAGGTAAATAAAATTGAAGTTGGAGTCATTGCTACGGTTCACCAACAAAGGATGTCCGTAGCGGTACAGAACGACTTTACTGAAACAGTTATTTCAGATTAAAGATACAGTTTGTCTTGGTTGTTAACATAGGAAGCTTGTTATGGTCCTCTGAAAATAGTCTAAAAATAGAAAGTCGATTATCCTGAGCTTATATCAGGCGAAATATCAATTCGTTTGCCAAAAACTTTTGAGGGTACCATATAGCCAAATGATAATCGTGCTAACATCAGATACAGTGTAAAATAAAACGAGAGGAGAGGAATGGCGATTCTACCGAGGGAGAAGATATCAACTTTTATGATAAATTTTATCTGTGCGTTTGCATCGAATTGATGTCACTGTTTGAAATTCCCAGAAAAGAACCAAAAATTCTCTGCAATATTAATTTATTATAATTTGTGTATATTTACTACGACAAAACTAATCTGCTATTGTGTTGTTATATATGAATATCAACTACGACAATCAAAACTAATCTGCTTTTGTATTGTTTAATGTGAATATCTACAACAACAATTATATCTAATCTGCTATTGCCTTATTGTATATGAATATTTACAACGACAATTAAAACTTATCTACTATTGTATTGTTTAATGTGAATATCTACAATGACAAAACTAATCTGTTATTGTATTGTTGTATGTGAATATCTACAACGACAATTAAAACTAATCTGTTATTGTATTGTTGTATGTGAATATCTACAACGATAATTAAAACTAATATGATATTGTATTGTTGTTTGTGAATATCTACAATGATAATTAAAACTAATCAACTATTATATTGTGTTTATGTGAATATCTAAAACGACAATTTAAACTAATCAACTTTTGTATTGTTGCATATGAATATCTAAAACGACAATTAAATCTAATCTGCTGTTGTATTGCATTGAACCGTTTCTAGGTCCATATCTTTCCACATTTCTACAATGATATATCATTTTCACTGGAGATCCAATCTACGTCAAATAAATATAACGGTTGACATCCAAACATGAGCTATTTAAAGAATATGACGTCCCGGTTGGAAAATAAAGCAAGCTGTCAGTAACGGTTACAATTCCCTGGGGATTTGTACTTAGGTAATGCATGTCAATAGTAACGGAATTGCGTGTTATTGCTATTTTTTGAAGTATGTGTTATTTATATTTACATTTCTATGGAATGCTGTGTATTTTTTTGTTAAATCATTTTCCTTGTGTCAATTTAATCCGAAAAGATTTTGGAACTGTAAGTCAGTGTTCAATCACAATGTGTCACAACACCTGTATTAGGTAGTGACCTCCATTGTCAAATGTCAATATAACTGCATTAGGTAATGACCTCCATTGTGGAATGTCAATTTAACTTTATTAGGTAGTGACCTCAACTGTCAAATGTCAATGTGCCTGTATAAGGTATTGACCACTGTCAAATGTCAACATAACTGCATTAGGCAGTGACCTCCATTGTGGAATGTCAATATAACTGTATTAGGTAGTGACCTCCACTGTCATCCATTAGTTTAGGTGCCGTCGTATCAAAGGACTAATGCCTTAAATTGTATGACAAGGCTCCGGTCTATAATCTGGCCTTTTTTCCATATATATCCTAGAACAACCTAGCGAACGTTCGTCTACCTGTACAAGCCCGTGCTGATATTGGATCTTTGTTGGACAATCAAGATTGGAATTATATGCTCAGATAATACAGTCTGACTCATTATCGATTTGAATTCCTGTCACGTGACAGCCGGTATCCACGTCATTATACTTCCGGTTTGAAAACTAATTGCAGGAAGCCATCCTCCTCCTCTTCCTTGAAACCAACTAATATGCGTCACCATAAATAGTCCGTGTACATGTATGGTCATCATATCCCATCGTTCACCACTTACCGTTAGTTTGTCAACTTTCCTTTTGAAAAACGAGTGGATAGATGTTAGATAAATTGAAATTGAACATGTATGCATCAGTAGGAGTAATGTCTTAAGTATACATTTATCAAATATGGTAAAAGACACAACGAAACAAACGTACAACTCCTCGGCATCAACACACCAACTCCTCGGCATCAACTCATCGGCATCGACACATCAATTCATCGTCATCAACACATAAATTCATCGTTATCAACATCGTTATCAACATTGTTATCAACATCGTTATCAACATGTCAATTCATCGTCATCAGTACATAAACTCATCGTCATCAGCACATAAACACATCAACTAGCCGTCATTAACGCCATCATCGTCATCAACGCACAAAGTCATTGTCATCAACGCATCAACTCGCCTTGACCAAAGTATCAATTAAGAAGTCGAAAGAGAAAACAGCAACCGCGAAATATTGGTGCTTTTCAGTATGTTTAAGGTACATAGGGATGGAGATAATTTTAGTTCTTGTGGCTTTGTACCAGACACCACGAAGGTATTCATATCAGTGACCACAAAGACAAAACCCCAAATATTTTACCAGTGCCGCTTTGTTCGCCACAAGGTTAAGTGCACTGTTGGTACGGAACTTGGTTGGGTTGGACATACCTCCTTCCCATTGGTTCTGCGCTATTAATCAACATTACAACATCAAAATCGGGATACTGTGTAGAAACGTTTCCCCGAGGCTAGCAATTCTTCCTACTTGAGATAATGAAGACGTTCAAAGCTATGTGTCTAGGGATCCCGCTGAGCTGTCCTTTCTGCTTCACCTGTCTCGGCGTTACTGCCATACCCTACCTCGCACAAACCTTCATTCTATGTAGCAAAGCTACCCCTTATGTAACACAGCTCAAGTCACATTGCAGAAACGTACACAGACGTCTAATACTAGGTGAAACAAATTATCACGTTTGTATTTTTGTCTAAAAAAAACCTCTTTATAGAACATTGCATATTTATCTTAATAAGACTGAATCACTGTTTCACACATCTACAGGGAATCTTGTAATTTGAAACATTTCCATATTTGTTTTTGATTGATTTACTGATTTCTTTATGTATTGATGTCTAATTGGTTTTCTGTTTGATAGATTAGAGTAAAAAAGAAGCTGTATAACCAGAAGACAATGTTGTACCTAATAGCAGAGAAAATGACAGAACCACACAATACAAAGGAAAACAGACAGTAGCCCAGAGAAGAACTTCAACAGATATTACATATTACAAATCTGCTCGCGTTACGAGACATGTGCTTGGAATATATTTGCAAGGTCATTCGTATTCTGTCTTCACGTATTGGTTCCAGATGTCGACTTAACATAGCGGGAATGTAACAACACCAGCTTCACCGTCGTTAATACGGCCAAATTAGATAAATATCAAGTGGTAATTCAATTACCTGAAAACGTTTACACACACCGATCCCGCAAACGGGGCGTGACAGATAGAGGGCCACAGTATATATCATGTACGTGAATACTGGCATTCCTCTTATTTTTGTGAGATTCATTCGTAAATTTCAGCCATCCACGAACATTATGTCTACGAAAAGCATGTTGTCAATCTCGAATACACTTCTTCATTAATATAATATATACAGTCATACTTTGCTTATAGTAAAGTGATTTACCTTTACATTAATAATTTTCGGGCAAGAATATTTCAAATATCTTGCGAATACTTATAAATTAAATGTTAAAGAAATTGATATTGAGAGTTGAATCATTGCTCGTTAAGTTGTTTGAATGGTATATAAGAAAATATATATATGTGATACAGAACACTATTTCTTAATTACAGATAACACCTGCACAGAATTATGTCGTGAAAGCAACAATTTAAGTCCAACTCAAATTTGATAAAAAGAGTAAATAAAACACTGGTATCACTTCGCTTCCGGTCTTTGTGAGTACGAGATTTTCCTGCTTTTGTTTTTCTAACTCCGCTCCAGGTACAGTTTGTTAATTAGAGTTTGTTTTTTGCCCAGGTGTGTTTTTATCATGGTGTCTATCTTTACTATTTTATATAATTCTATTGATTCGTAGTATATATATTATCTTTAAAAAGATCCATGAATTTAGATTTTGGAAAAACAAGAAGATAACTTAATGTCTTATGTAGTACATTGATAGGAAAGATGAATGGAAACTCAGATGGTTCGTGATGACTGATAATTTTGTTAAAGATGCTGTGTTATGTTTGATCGCCTGTCTGTACGGGATGCTTACAGGTCGTTACATAAGTAAACCATTAATACACACTGCTCTTCGTTATATTCCCGCTGATCGCTCATTTGGAGGCAATTAACAAGCTCTTATTCATGTCTTTGTCCTCTCACATAGTACACGGCTCTACCTCATTACGGTTCACATGGTGTATGGCTAATTTCATTAAGTCGGAAGTGTGTATTTTTGACCCTCCTCCTTCATCAGCCCAAACCATTGTCATGTCCAGGCTAATTTCCTATCTCATCCATAGTTCCCTCTTTGCTGTAGGTAATTATTGGAAATGTGCAAAGAATTCTCTCTGATGTCGTTTATCGCAGATGTGGTTGCCACACAAGACATTTATTTCCTGAAAGTGTCCTTCGTTCCAGGAATTAACGGCACAGTACTTAAGACATCATTTCCTTTATTTCTAGTGCCATCAAAGTATAGCCAAACTTGATTTTTCAATTTTCGTAGCTTTGCTAATAAAGGGATTTCAATTGCCTTTCATTGCAAATAACCAATATCCTCAGAAATTCACTTCTTTATGTAAATTTTACCAAACTGTGCATTTTGGGGTAATTTCAACACCCTTCTATAACTCAACCTTCATGTTAGCCGATTTCCCTAACTTCAGCTCTGGATATCTACACTATTTACCCAAATAGAGGTTATGTAACGCTATCTTTGAATTTCTACCTGGACTTAAATAACATTTTACATGGAAATATACCAAGCCATGGGGTAAATTATACATGTTCAAATTCCCTATGGACAAAAGAATCCTTCTTTTAATTCCATATGCAAAATTAGAAAATTATTAATTAAGCTTCTCAAGAGCACTATGTAGGCATTCAGTGCAAATAATTACATGTTTGACAAACATAGGCTGTAGGCCATTTTGAAGATAATGACTTACTTCATTCACAGCTAAGAGGATCGTGTTTTACAGTTCTTTCATACAGTTTGAATGATCATTTAATTGTAGAGTACCTTCACTTTTCATATTGTCCACTGAATAACTCGCATTACACAACCTCATATCAGCATTCAACGCACTCCGTGTATATAGAGTTTCTGTACAAGGTATTTTAACGTTATATAACGGACAGGGAAAGCTTGAACCTTGAATGTTCTACATATAGCTCGGACTTCCTACTAAAGTCTCCTGCCATTCTCATTCATTATCTAGACTATTAATATCACATATGTGTCACAATGCACACTGAATTTCATCAAAATGTTTTTACATGAAACATCTTTCTTATCATATGCTTTTTTAATAGAATAAAACAGGTTTTAAATGGAAAAAAAAATTTAATATAGTAAAAAATTCGTTTTGATTTTTCAAACTCTGCTTGAATCCTTCTCAGATAAATTCTTTGATATAGTATAAGAAGTAGAGGAGTAAAAAGAGTATTTTATGAATGGATGCCGGGTTTTGACACTTTGAATTGTGTGCCACGCCCCCTCTCACCTCTTCTGAACATCCCCCTTATAATACATATAGTGTTTCCATTTTATTTTATCTCTCGATGAGGGGAGGAGAAACTGATATTTTCAATTGATCTTAAAAATGGAATTGACCTTGGACTGGTAAGAATTGCTGTAGACTAATTTGCCCGCTGAGTGTGATGATCTAGACGTCGGGCCTGGCACGGAATACCCCTGATAAGCATTGCTAGAGAACGGCCTTTAAACCAATTTTGTTGGTTAATTATCAATATCGTGAAGCATGTTGTCCCAATTAATTGAAATTTGAAGTGCACTGTGAATCCGGTATCGTATCAATAGCATATAACTGCACAAAATAATTGTATTGTGTGAAATGTCAGTAATACGCCATCAATATTAATTAGAAAATCTAATTCTATTGTACTGTAACATACAACTAATATACAAAAACTACATGGTTTATAGAAATAGCGGAAGAGTAGGTGCTTTGACTAATATGAAAGCTGACATCTATGCTCGCGTTTGTGGAAAGCTGTCGTGTATCATGATAGCATAACCGCACGTGTAATCACTGTAGTTTTCCTGATAAACGTACCGAGGTGCTCGCTAGTGTTTTCCAAGGTTACCGATTTTTTAAACCATCATTAACATGTTACCCACGAAAAGACATGCGCGTTACACTTGTGTCGTTACTAATAGCTGGTATTGGTCGTTCATTATATATAGCACCTAAACAGCTCCGATTGACATTCCGAGACAAGTGTTATATACCTACCGCCATAACGTTCCGCATATTTACATACGATATCTACACGATATACTGATGTTTTGATATAACATTACACCAAGACCTCCACAGTAGTACAGTGGCCGAGATGTTTTAACAAGTGTAAATATGTTTCAATGAAACAATAAGAAAACATAATGTAAAATGATATATAGAAAGTAACCGTCTACACGATGGAGAATACACATTCTTAGAAAAGTGACACACAAGTTACAATTGGTAGTAGGATATAGTGATTGATGGTCGGGATCGTGAATGGACTTCCCCCAAATGTGTTAACAAGACTATTGCAATGATGATGAGTGCGGCGGGATATAACCCCCTCCCGTCGGCTGAGTGTGTGGGTTACCGTGTAGTAGGTATGTCTGGCCGTGTGGAGAGTCACGCGGTGTATTAGTGGGAGGAGACAGTATCTGGCGTGCTACCAAACAGAAAAAAAGTCAGGAGTCGACCGCTGTCCAAAGTACCTTGTCGACTCGCACTACTAGCATCAGCAGTGTTCCTTGTAAAATGTATAGTATACGTGTCTGATTCTAACTATGGGATTTATATATCAGAAATATGGGTTAGAGAACAGGATTTATATTACGGAATTGTTTGATGGATTAGATAGGAAAGTGTCATTCCATGGATTGGAGCATTGGAGAAGTAAAGATAACAATCTGATGACATTATCTCCATCTATGTAGCGTTTTACATCGTCCAAAATAATGTACCATGATTTTGTGGATTCTAGTAACATTTCATCTGATGGTATGTAAATTCTCTGTCAGGATTGTCACAGCGGAGGTTCGACTCAAACGGAGTAAGTACCTGCACCTTTGTTTAACTGAATACAGGTTTTGGTTATGTATGTTTCACCTTATCTTTTACCTGTTCTTTTGTTTTATTTGTGTCATTGATTCACTTCTTTGTTTTACCTGTCCATTTTTTACTTGTATCTTTGTTTTACCTGTCCATATATTTTACTTGTGTCTTTGTTTTACCTGTGTTCTGTTTTACCTGTCCATTTGTTTAATCTGTCAATTTGGTTTGCCTGTCCGTTAGTTTTCCTTACGTCTTTGTTTTACCTTATTTTTGTTTTACCTGTGTTTTGTTTTACCTGTATCTTTGTTTTACGTATGTTTTGCTGTACCTGTGCTATTGTAATACCTTTAGGTCACCTGTAAACTATACTTGTGTTAAAATCAGCATATGTTTATGATTTATTTGAGCACGCATATGATTTGACTGCGAATGTACATGTGTTTTATATATCCATAACTCTACCTACTTTTAACGTAGAAAGTATGCACGTGATTTACCTGTAAATACCAACATGCTTTACATTTAATTATCAATTCGTTTAACTTTAGCGTGTAAGATTTCAAGTGTTTATATTAGTATTTGATGTAGAACCACATGAGATCCCAACCACTGTCTGATATCCTAATTTTCATTACGGGACGGTGTATAATATATCCGGATCGTACCTACAAAAATCCTCCCTGACCTAGTGACAACTCAGTAATGAGTAGCTAGTTTTTTTCTAATGGTTCTTTACCAAAGCATCATGCAGTTTGTGTTTTTCTGCAGTGTTCTTTCTTCTTTTCATCCCTCAAACTTGTATTTCCTACATTTGCCTCAGAAATATTTCTTCAATTATATGTTTGCATTAGTTCAAGTGTTATGATTATCATTTTATATACCAGAATACATACTTTTGTGCCGGTACATGTACAGTCCTTACGCATGTATTAAAGAAACATGCATTTCTTTACCGTTCCCCATATATCCTGCTAAACATCTTGGTTTCTTTTTGTACACTTATAAATGTGGAATGTTTATTGAAGGTTAAAACCTCCCATATGAAGTACAGCACGTGGTTTTCTCTTAATACAATCATAATACATGCTGGAGATTACACTCTGCACTTGTTATGTCTTTGATGGTGGTAAATTAAATCTAACAAATCCTCCAGGAAGGAAATAATGATTTTAGCACAAGGATGTTGTGAAAATGGGCAGTATTAACATCATGTTCTTAATGATATTACCTCTTCTCGTCTAGAGGCGCCTTGTGATAGCCTCGTTAGGGATGAAAGGACACCGAAAGCTTCCTGTAATAATGTTTCATCTATCGGTGCCTTGGTCCATGCAGGCCTCTATATGTTCATTAGTAATATAAATGTAAAATGTACTGGAGTAGCTCTTCCCAAATCACTAGTCTATCATATAGAATTATATATTAGTACTACTTTACGTAGGTCAATCAGGGGTTCTTTGATATGTCAGGAACACGGGAAGATCGAGCAGGAGAGGGGCAGATACCCAGGTTACAAGCCCATAATAGTAGCATTTCTCTTGTTGAAAGGTGGACCCAAATGAAACCTGTTTTCAATTACCTCACCGATTGTGTACATAACCTTATATCATTTAAATACAGATGAGATGGGTAGGTACCCCGTAGATAATATGAGGGTACGAATTACATAGGCTGCCCTTAGCTCACACATTTGTTAGACGAAGCTGTGCTAATTAAACGCCTCAAAGTGGGAAATGTAAATTGCAATTTGTATGATCAAAAACCATGTAAGATTAATGTGTTGAAGGAGGTGCTCAAATTCATGGTTGTATGACGTTATCTCTAGAGTTTAAAGTCAGATGAAAACACCTTGAAAGATGTGAAGATATTGGTTTTTTTTTACATATATGAAGAACTATTGTAAGCTCATGAGCTCTGCTCATATAACGTATGTTAAATGTTATGTACAATTATTACATGAACTAATCTTATAAAGCAGAAAAGTGTTTCACTTGTCAAAGCTGAGAATAACATTACTAAATTAAATAATTTATTTCAATATTATAATTTTCAATGTATAATTGTAATGTTTAATAAAATCTAAAGTCTGTTAATAAATATAAATCAAACCCTATGTTCATACCTGTGAGTTTTATGAGATTTTATTGTTTGCGAATGTCTTACCGGAAGGCATTTATATCTCGGTTTTACTGCCTGCTATCTCTCCATTCCAATCAAACATCTGAATGACTTGGGGCTAACGTTTTGTCGGAAATTTTCTAATCAACAATAAGTTATGACCTGTTGTCTTCCTGTCTATATGGTGTAAACGGTTTTACTGTATACTTAATTAGCCTTCTCGTTTAAATATTAGAGAGGTAGAAACATAGATGGATATTATGTATTAAACTATCGTAAATACTATAAAGGTATTGCTTTATATAGTGGTTTTCATATAGGTTTGATTGTACGAATACTACGAGGGACGGTATACACAGGTTTCATTGTTTATATACTAAGATAGACGTTATATAAAGGTTTTATTCTGAACATATACTACGAAGACATTATACAGATGTTTGCTTTATATATATATATTACAAGAGGTGTTATATAAAGGTTTTATTCTGAACATATACTACAAAGTCCTTAAGTCCTTATACAGATGTATGCTTTATACATATATTTTTCAAGTGGTGCTATATAAAGGTTTTACTCTGAATATATACTGCATATATCTTATACAGATATATACTTTTATATATATTTTTACGTGTGGTGCTTTATAAAAGTTTTACTGTTTTAATGTTATGAGGAATATTTTACATAGCATTGTTTTACCGTTTAAATGTTTATACATTGCAAGGGATATTATATAATGTGCTGTATATACATTAATAATGATATATACTCTAATGAGTTGATACTGTATTGATATGCCGCGAAGAACATTATAGCTAGGTTTCTTGTATATATCATATGAAGGATATTTTATCAGTATTACCAAAAGATTGAATTATTGCGTTAGGTGTATACTCTATAATGACAAAAGGAAAAGGACACTATATCGAGGTAATACTATTACTGGTAATTACACATCTTGTAAGATGTTTGTATGAATAATCCATAATAATTAATGATTTAATCTACTTATGTAACGTAAAACCTGTTTATAAAGTTTATCGACTTTAATATCACCTATATATCTCTTTGTTTCACAATTGATTCATTCATAATGAAAAACATTTTATTAACCAAAGAACTCATTTAAACCAATACTGAAGTTTCTGTAGAAACTACAAAAGGTTCCGTTTTAATTCAATACAAAGTAAACATTTTGTTTTGTAATGAAACTCTTTATTCGACCAACTTCATACAACGTGAAAATGTTTAGGAAATATTAATTGTAGTTTATTCAGATTTCGCAGTATATTCATATGTTATGTCATATCATTTCAATATAAAAAAATAAGACAATATTCCCAGAGAGATTGGAGACTAGTGTCAATAAGAACAAGTTTGTGCGTGATGTATGTCCTCATGAAAACAGCACTTGGATGTAGCAGCTGAAAGTAGGCACCATTTTAATACCGATGAGCTCGTCCTCAGTTCATCACTATCATATTATGATAAACTCAATCATCATTACCTGTACTGACGTAGATCTTTAGTATTAGTATAATAGAGAGAATAACAGCTAGGATCAAGTTGTAGTTATATAATGTATTGTAATATTCCCCGTTGAGGGTGCTATATATCAAATTGTTCCCGTAGAATTTGTCACAGTACACTGCTCTGAACATATTGTTTTCCCTTTCACACTTAATTCAATTCAGTTCTGTTACGTAGGAGGTCAAAATACTCTACCGACGGCTTCTCCGAATCTTTCTTAATTGAACACATTTAAATGATTTTACTGATCGATAACGTAATGTCTTATAGTGAAGAGACTAATAATTTTCATTTAATTTATTTAATTTCTCGTTGTTGTTCGGTGACTATGATCCAGTATTCTGTTTATATATTTGATATAATCCAGAGAAAGTTTGGAGACACTGTGATATTCCCATACTGATCCGATATCTACCTGTCATCTCGTGTGTAGTAAACCTGACAGTGCTCCGGGCATGTCTACACCTTCCACCATCAACAACACTCTCGGCCAACGTCCTCTCCACTATCATTCGAACCTTTTCACACAGGTGTGCCTACCTTGCACCTGCATAATGATTCAATTCATGATTGTAGACATAAACATTATCATTCAGATTTTGTTTCGATAAAGGCCTAATTTGCATGTCAATATCCGGATGCTTATAATTGTCTTTTGTCAAATGTTATTTTAATGTAGACTATTTCTTTGTTTATAGAGTAAATATAGGTATATGAGAGTGTTCATTTCCGTTATCAATAAGTGTTGGTTTCAGGGGGCTACAAGGCCTTCCGGATCACTTTCAGCTGAATTGGCATTATTCTTCCAAATTCACTTTATTTAGATGTAAAATACTGAATCCTCCCATATAGGAAATATGCGCTTTAACAGTACCTCTCAGCTTTCGAAAATATTACACCTATAAAGTATGTTATAATGTCATAGATAAATGTTTCACCTATCATTTTAGTCCTGATATAACAACTCGTCTCCTATACTCAGCAAGTGTATTCCAGGATTCCAGTGAGAAAATAGTTATTCACCACCTTGGGAGTGAGACAGGACATCCTAGCCCTTGGGAAAATATTATCGGCAAGCAATTGGCAATTAAGAATATTCTCCTCAGGTTGAAAGATTCTGTTTATATTATATTCCATAATGTCGGTTATCATTTTTGTTTTTGTTTTTTATTTATTTGTTTATTTTTATTATTTTTGTTGTTGTTGTTGTTGTTGTTGTTTTTAAACAAATAACAAAACTTACCTATTATACGTTTGACGAAGCCTGCTATTTTCGGTTGGTATTTATATAAATAAAGTATGCACTAAAGAATTACAATGTCCACTTATATCTCGGTATTATGTGATTATATGATAGTAATATATTTTTTTGATAAATGCATAAAATCCAGATAAACTGTAATTAATATCCTCCAGATCAATGACAGCTGCCTTAGTATAGCAAGTATTTCCTGTGAGGCATTATTTACGCTATACCAAATACATTTTCATTACTCGATGTGTTATAACAACACATGCACTTGATTATTATCTAATACCGTAGATATTAAGTTGTTGTTTTATACTCATTATTTAACATATTATGTAAACATTATCTAAAGATGCCAACCACTTATGTTTTTTCCTACAATCTTTTACAGTTTAAGGGGAAATGTATAACTAGAACTTAATCATAAACTCTCGAGGAAATGCTTTTCAGATTTCCATTTCAATTTCATATTTCTGTTCTGCTCTTTCTCATTTCACGAGCCAGAGGTAGCATTCCTTTATACCAGTTATTGCCTTAGATACTCAAACTGTTTGTTTTCTTAAGAACGTCAGTTAATTTCCCTTCGTGTCCAAATTCAAATAATATAATATTAAAGCAAAAGTTGAATAGAAGGTAACCTTTCATTTCAGCAGATTGCATTGCTCGGCGTTGTTAAATAAATGGGATTGAAATGCTCGCTAGACTTACATCAGATATGACTGAGCCATTTTCCAGATAGGTATATTCCTACACACACTTGGGATCTATATATCTTTCCTGTCTATTACCGATCTGTGCCCCGATTTCTCTTGTTTGACACTCGTCCTCATATAAACCTGGCTGTTGAGATGATGACCTTAATACCAAAGCAAGCAAATTAGGAAATATTGTACGATATATGCTGATCACAATACTAGCCTACGTATGATGATAAACTTAATCATTTATCTGATACAAATGCTGATTTATATGATGATAAACTTAATCATATATCTGATACAGATGCTGACTTATATGATGATAAACTTAATCATATATCGGATACAAATGCTGACTTCTATAATGATAAACTTAATCATTTATCTGATACAGATGCTGATTTATATGATGATAAACTTAATCATATATCTGATACAGATGCTGACTTCTATGATGATCAACTTAATCATATATCTGATACAATGCTGACTTCTATAATGATAAACTTAGTCATATATCTGATACAGATGCTGACTTCTATGATGATAAACTTAATCATATATCTGATACAGATGCAGACTTCTATGATGATCAACTTAGTCATATATCTGATACAAATGCTGATGTCAATGTTGACGTACGTATAATGATACAAATAATCATTTATTCGATACAAATGCTGATCTCTATGATGATAATTTATCTGATACAGATGCTGATCTCGATGATGATAAACTTAATCATTTATCTGATACAGATGCGATGCTGATCTCTATGCTGGCGTAGTTAGTATGATGCTTTGTATACAGATACTGTTATGTCCTCTTCTTTTTCATCACAATGGGCAAGATGTGTTGTGTTGGACCTTACATTTAGAAGACCTGTTATCTTGTAAAATACCTTCACGGAGTTCATTCATATACAGGCTATCGAAAGAAATGACACCAGTAGGATTTAAAACCCCAGTTGTGAATGAAATTTGAATAGCTCAATTGATAATTATAGGGAACACTAGCCGTGCAGTACATCGACGTGTGTTTACCCGATAGAAAACTTTAGATAGATTACCGATCTCAGGGATAAAGAGAGGGGAAATTGTCTGTGATAGAAAACTTTAGGTAGATTACCGAATTCAGGGATAAATACAGAGAAAATTGTCCTCTCTTTGGACACTTATCTGTTTGATCAGTGAAAGAAGTAAATTTATAGTTAAGTGTAATGTTTGGGTATACCTGTAAACGGTTAGGTCAAGGGGGACATATCTAACAGTATACCCCCTTAATGGAAAACAGTTTCATCAAGTTTTTTATGTGAATTTAATCGGCGACATTTTGTTAAAGACATTTAGCGTTGAGATACTGGGTACGATCCCCTATACTTACAGGAATCGCAGGTTGGTGTTATTTGGTTGTCAGAACTTTTGTTGTATTTGACAAATTGATATGAACTATACCATCGACGTGGGGTATGTTGACTTTAAAACACACAAAACAACACACCGACTAATTGTTTTTCTAAAGAGCGCATAAACTTTCTAGTTGTGATATACCTTTCCTGTAAGGTCAGTTAAACCAAGCCTCGTGTCGGCAAAGACACAAGATACAAGATGTCAAGTTGTTGATACATACATTGTAATGTATGTGTGTTTTCAAATTAACATAAAGGCTTTCATGGCAAGATGTATAACACTTTCATGAACTTACACTTTCTTGATAGTAACGTCATAGTTTCCCCTACTTGAACAATATTTACATGTCTGAGTTTAACACAGGATTGAGAGAGAAGACTATTGTTATTTTTTTGGAATTCAATGTAATAGTCCTGGAAAATATTCTGTGTTCTTAAACAACATGAATATAAGCTTTTTACATCTGCGTTTTCATGTACTTAGTGGATTTGATTGAACCACTCTGGCTCTTTGATGAAAGACATTTGTACATGGATCTGACCTAGTGTGTCATGATGCTGGAATAAGCTATGAATATAAATAGGTCAAAACAGAAAACAAAAAATCTTCATCATGTCAACGCCGAAAAGTGACACACACAGAAACACACTGAGAAAATATTTTCCTTGTCAATAAGTATCATAAAATATGCAAATGTTTGTACTTTTACCACATATAAAAATACACTTTTATAAGATTTCCTAGTCGCTAATAAACAAAGAGTTAACCTTAAACGTTGAATTACTATTTACTTTTCCTTAAAACCGCTTACTTAAACCATCACTAACTAAACTATGTATTTACAACAATATTACTTTTCCCTATCCTATACGTTTATAACAGAGATAAGAACATGACTATACACAGAGGGACTAATGAACCAGTAAAGCTACAGAAATTTGAAAATATTTCATCAGTGTGAAAGTTTAAGTTTTATTTCGATGCACAAAGAGATGATAAGAGAAGTCCTGACTCCCAAGATTCTCTCACATATTGGCCGGGTTATAGTAAAACTCGCAGACATTGGGCTTCCAGGTTGGTAGTTACATTGAAAAGGTCCCGATTCATACTGCTGGCTTATACATTTGTATTGTAGGTGACACGTATTGCTCTTCCGCTTGTCTGAGGGGAAGCCATTTTCTATATTTAGTGGGACGGAAAATGTCTAGATGCTGGTAGTGATTATGAGCGTCTGTATGTAGATGTTCAGACCGCAGATATCACTCTGAACTATAACATGCTTTGTCACTGGATAAAAAGTCAAATATTCGGTGTCCTTCTGTACTCTTTATCAGCTAAGCCCGCCTCTTCGTTCCTCACCTACTAATACCATTGATATCACACACGGAGTTCATCCGAGTGTTTGACATAAGGTGTAATGAAGAGTATGGCTAATCAAGCGTTGGAATGATACGGACGGCTTTTGTTATTCTGCTTTTTTGAAAACACTACACTGCCTTCTACAATCATATGACATCGGTATGATCAATCTGCTGTAAATAATCCTGTATAAATTATTTCTTCTTAATCTCATCACAGAATGGGCATTTCCTTCTTGCTTCGTTATTAATTGACTGTTATGTTATTTGTTGCTGAGTGCTAGTTATCTGTTTGAATCTATATGAAAAATAACATTATTTATAAACCCCTGTGATTGTTTCACGTTTACTTTACCCGATACAGAGCTATTTATAATCTGATGAAACACTATTGTATCGTTTTTTTACTTTAATTGTACAATATATACCTTCTTTATTTAAATAAAGATATTTAAATAATAATTCCATTTTAGAAATTGACAAAACTACTATCAAAATATGTTATAATACATTAAGTTTAATGTTATCAGACAAATGTAAAATATGAAGATGGTACCATTTTGTATATGGAGGTGTTTAAGAAAGTATGGATTCATTAGTCGTGAGATCTTTTCGCTAATACTATTTACCCTCCTAAGTAAATACACATCGTTTGATAGCCTTGGTACGAGTATGTGTAAAGACCGCCGTTTTATGTTATGTTTGATATTTTTGCACTTCAAAGATTAAATGAAGCACTTACCATTATTGTATAGCGATGTTTCGTTCCGTTTCTAATGCAGGTTACAAATGGCTTTTGAATAGCTGTCTACAAAAACCCAGTCTCTTTCTACAAATACTTTGTTATTTCCTAAACTTTAAAATACATTTATTGGATTTTTAAGGTTTTAGCTTAATGATGTAAATAGAAAAAAATGTTTGAATATCTTGTGAAAGCAAACATATATCGATTATGTAACGATGCATATCCCAAACTTCGTATCTTCTTAATTTAAAAGATGAATATCTAAATTAGGAAAAAACCGATGAGTCATGTTAATATATAATATTTGCTTTCGAGATGATAGTGTTAATTTCTGCGAAAACAATAAGGAAAGTAGATAAAATACTTGCAATATACTATGATTTCTCAATACAATACATTGATGACGCTCTACCTATGGTTCCGAGGAGTCCACATGGACCATGAAATCGGCGTCATGACAATAAAAGTGAACCGTTTAAAAGCGACAAAGGAAAACACAAGCAGAAACTATATATCTTTTCATCTAATTCATTAATTCAGTTGTTACAGACCAAATACAAATATAGGGGTTACACTTACTGAAGGGTGATATAGGGGTTACTCTTACTGAAGGTTGATATAAGGGTTACACTTACTGAAGGGTGATATAGGGGTTACTCTTACTGAAGGTTGATATAGGGGTTACACTTACTGAAGGGTGATATAGGGTTACACTTACTGAAGGGTGATATAGGGGTTACACTTACTGAAGGGTGATATAGGGGTTACTCTTACTGAAGGGTAATATAGGGGTTACACTTACTGAAGGGTGATATAGGGGTTACTCTTACTGAAGGGTGATATAGGGGTTACTCTTACTGAAGGGTGATATAGGGGTTACACTTACTGAAGGGTGATATAGGGGTTACACTTACTGAAGGGTGATATAGGGGTTACACTTACTGAAGGATGATATAGGGGTTACACTTACTGAAGGGTGATATAGGGGTTACACTTACTGAAGGGTGATATAGGGTTACACTTACTGAAGGCTGATATAGGGGTTACTCTTACTGAATGGTTGATATAGGGGTTACTCTTACTGAAGGGTGATATAGGGGTTACACTTACTGAAGGGTGATATAGGGGTTACACTTACTGAAGTGTGATATAGGGGTTACACTTACTGAAGGGTGATATAGGGGTTACTCTTACTGAAGGGGGATATAGGGGTTACACTTACTGAAGGGTGATATAGGGTTACACTTACTGAAGGGTGATATAGGGGTTACACTTACTGAAGGGTGATATAGGGGTTACACTTACTGAAGGGTGATATAGGGGTTACACTTACTGAAGGGTGATATAGGGGGTGATATAGGGGTTACACTTACTGAAGGGTGATATAGGGGTTACACTTACTGAAGGGTGATATAGGGGTTACACTTACTGAAGGGGTGATATAGGGGTTACTCTTACTGAAGGGTGATATAGGGGTTACTACTTAACTGAAGGGTGATATAGGGTTACCTTACTGAAGGGTGATATAGGGGTTACACTTACTGAAGGGTGATATAGGGATTACACTTACTGAAGGGTGATATAGGGGTTACACTTACTGAAGGGTGATATAGGGGTTACACTTACTGAAGGGTGATATAGGGGTTACACTTACTGAAGGGTGATATAGGGGTTACACTTACTGAAGGGTGATATAGGGGTTACACTTACTGAAGGGTGATATAGGGGTTACACTTACTGAAGGGTGATATAGGGGTTACTCTTACTGAAGGGTGATATAGGGGTTACACTTACTGAAGGGTGATATAGGGGTTACACTAACTGAAGGGTGATATAGGGGTTACACTTACTGAAGGGTGATATAGGGGTTACACTTACTGAAGGGTGATATAGGGGTTACTCTTACTGAAGGGTGATATAGGGGTTACTCTTACTGAATGTTGATATAGGGGTTACACTTACTGAAGGGTGATATAGGGGTTTCACTTACTGAAGGGTGATATAGGGGTTACACTTACTGAATGTTGATATGGGGTTACTCTTACTGAAGGGTGATATAGGGGTTACACTTACTGAAGGGTGATATAGGGGTTACACTTACTGAAGGGTAATATAGGAGTTGCACTTACTGAAGGGGGATATAAGGGTTACACTTACTGAAGGGGATATAGGGGTTACACTTACTGAAGTGTGATATAGGGGTTACACTAACTGAAGTGTGATATAGGGGTTACACTTACTGAAGTGTGATATAGGGGTTACTCTTACTGAAGGGTGATATAGGGATTACACTTACTGAAGGGGGATATAGGGGTTACACTTACTGAAGTGTGATATAGGGGTTACTCTTACTGAAGGGTGATATAGGGATTACACTTACTGAAGGGTGATATAGTTGTTACACTTACTGAAGGGTGATATAGGGATTACACTTACTGAAGTGTGATATAGTTGTTACACTTACTGAAGGGTGATATAGGGATTACACTTACTGAAGGGTGATATAGGGGTTATACTTACTGAAGGGTGATGTAGGGGTTATACTTACTGAAGGGTGATATAGGGGTTACTCTTACTGAAGGGTGATATAGGGGTTACATTTGATTTGTTATGTTCTGCCATGTTAGTTATTTAAAAACTATGACTAGTGAGATTCAATAGATCGCCATTCTTTTTAGATACTATCAATAAAAAAAACTTAATTAAAATCAGGTAAGTCATATAAATGATATTGTTTTTCGTTTTGTTTGTTAATTATTAAGTATTGTGTTTACGTGATGTTGCGTGAACAGGGTGATCACTTATAAACTAGAAGTATGGAAAAGAAGATTCATCAACTAAAAAAATGCCGTTGAATTATTAATTAATATAGAATCGCTTAGCTTGATATTAACCCATTAGTTATCATTAACTAGTGAACACGATGATTCAATTAAATAAATTTTATTGGGTTTTTTCCTACGTTAATCGGCAGGTTTTCTTATCAAATGTGCATAATTGTGCTTATTATATTTATCAATATAGCAAACCGCAACTCCTCTATCGTAGATCATAGGACAGATAGAATTATTTCAATTATCAGTCTTATTTGTAAGACAGCTTTTATTTTCCCCGCCACCGTTGGGATATCTTTGGGGGCATTGTTGTTTTATTGCCTCGTTTTGATTCATGTTCTTATTTCAAAAGATTACGGTTATCGCGATATTACACTCGTAATACACAATTACGTTATTCATTATATTGATAAATTATTCGAGATATGAGCACGGTATCACCAGCTACCCTGTAGGGAACTGACGTATGCTTTATTGTCTTATAGCAGATCCGGAAATTTCCGATTTTTCCCATTATTTAGCAATGATAACTATTCATATGAAGGTTATCGATATACAAGTCATTTAAAATCAACATTTCGAGGTCGACTGGAAGCTGTAAATATTAAGTACCAGAGAAATAAATTTCACTTTAGCTTTAGGCAAACTGTTGATGACAGTAGGACTAGAATGTAAGCTGGTAACCCAGTAATTACTAGTAAGCGTCCGTGTTAGGTTAAAGCTGATAAGCCATATTTCCTCTATTTCGTTGGGATATCTACCTATTGCAATTTCTTAGTATATCTGTTATCATCAATGCACTACTTTACCTCCTGTATGGCATGAGTTATATCTGCAACACACTAGATGGGCATCATAGCAGGAAAACATTGCGTGAATCATGTTGCTGCAATAGAAATTCAATAGCAGGCTAAATAAAAGTAAAACATACATTATATTTACAGAAATATCAATCAGAAGTCGTGAACTCAAAATCAATAAAGATTTACAACGAACTTGTGTTCCGGAAGTGTTAGCGTCTTTCGGTCATCAACTGTGCCCAGCCATGTACTTTGCATATCTAGGTCAAATCATGAAAATGCCATGTGCTCAAAATTTTAACCAGGGAGAAAACGGAGCCATCAGCGAGCATCGCACATTTCAAGCTGTAAATCACAAAAAGACAGTACGATGGTGACGACCGTAAAACCCTGTCGTGATCTTCATTAACCTACATCTCTCCAAAACTCAAAAAGCTATTTACTGTAAATTTACAAATTCATATAGATTATAACATGTTCATTGTGTAAGAGCATTTTGGGTGAAATGGTCCAACCAACAAAAATATTCCCATGAAAAGATTTACAAGAAATATTTCACACTTTCCAAGGCACCTTTCATGCTATGTATGAAAGCAAGAAATATAAAGTAAGATCTATGCCGACCAAAGTGGAATGCTCCTTCGATGGGGATTTATTTCAGCGATTCGTTAAGGTTTTACTTGTTATGTTAGTTAAGAGTATACATATATATCTCTCGACTTGCATTAATGTAATACAAGTCGTATTGTATTGTCATAATATGCATTAGTAAGATAAGGAAGGAAAGTAAAACACTCACTATACCTCAAAACTCTCTTAAGATGTCAAGTGCGACGTTTAACATTTACCGTTGAATGATGATAGCCAAAGTATATTTGGATGTAGAATTGGATGTGAATATAAACTAAATCAGACCAAAGGTCATTTTAATATAGTCCATACAATCTGCGTAGTGATTTCGATATCGTCTTCACTTACTATAGGTGGGAGCATGATAACTGATTATTCAACCTCTTTCTTACATGGCAGCTTGTCATGTGTCATAATGACAGTATTCAATGTAATATATATATATATATATATACAATTGTATATAAGTAAAAACTTGGTAAATAGATAATGGTCAGGTTATTATCTATTCCTCGAGGTAAGCGTGTCAATGTTAAGGAACCTATAATAACATGTTAATTCATTTATCTAATTCCACCAGGACTAATCAAATGCAAGTATTTAGACCCCAGGAGTGAAGTTGTGAAGGTTAAGAAATTATTTCAGAGTGTTGCACATTTGGTATTTTGTGTCTGACATAAACCTCTCAATATACATTGTAATCTATTAAAGCACGCGACGGGAACATTTTGTTTTTACAACGCTTACTCTCAATTATCCTTCAGTAGTGAAAATTACATATTTAAGCAAGGAAATGAATCATTATTAAAAAAAAGAAGTATGCAGATATTTCGTAAAGAAGGCTATGTACATTTAATATTGATTTAAAGCGTATTCGAATTCCAAATGAGGGCCATTATTATCAACTCTTATTTTCAAATCATTTTATTTTTGGGTTTTCTCCCTCATTAAGTTTCAAATAAGCGTCAAACACAATCTGTATATATACCAAAGCACTACACAGAAAAACACTCACGAAACCATGTGGTCGTGATCCATGACATTCACCCTCATTCTACCACTTAATTAAGGAACAGTATAACGTAACACTGAAAAGGGAAGGTCATCAATTATTGGCACGAAGCATTAAAGACTATTTGATACAAGCAACACGCACCCCCGATTACTAATATCCAACAGATGTACATTATTATGTAGACTTCAAAATATTTCATGAAGACAAAAGCTAGATTTTTATAGTATGTTAGGTTACAATGTATCCGCTTGAGATGGCCAGGTATGTGGTATTGCATACTGAAATCTTGTCACATTTCCAAAATTATACGGAGTTATGGCCCTATCTTATAGTTCACGGAATAGTTGTGTAATATCTGTCTGGTTATACTGAATGTTGCCTGTATATATGTACTGCCTAAAACTAAAATAAGTAAATAAACGAAAAACAACAACAAAAGAAAAAAACTTCATGAAATCAAATTAGTTAGGGGAGGTATCTACATCATCCTATCGATCGTAATATCATTTTTACCAACATGTCAAAGAGCCACAGTTATTATTATAATCTAAATAATAGATTTTACCTTGAAGTAAACAGTATAGTGTGTGTCTGTATATGGATACCTCTCGGTATTAAACGGATTATACACGTAATAGTTTTAATGTTTGGGTATTATTACATAAAACAAGTATGTAACATCTCAAGGAATAAGAAAAAGTAGATATTTTCACTGGCAGGACAATTACAGTGGAACTTCGTTAACTCGAAGTCGACGGGACCACGGAAAAACTTCGAGTTATCCGAGTGTTCGAATTAACCGAGTTATCGTTTTTGGTGAAAAGTTTGGTCAATATTTGTCAACATTATATAATCATTATAACTTCGCTCTGTCGCTCATCAGTTTAGTGTGAAGACTGGTCAATACATGTAAATATATATGTAATGTTTCGTTATGTCACTTGTAATTTGGTGTAGTTTTGCCGATATACATTCACGATAAAGTTTCTTTCACTTAGTCACTTCAATAACGATCTGATGTGCAAGTCATGTTTGCAAAAGGTAAACGATAAAACGGAATTCGACAAAATAACAAGTTATTAATGTCAAAACAAATAACCGTTTAAGTTTAACACAGATTGCATACAAAACGTAACAGAACCATTACCTTTTATTGGACATATATAAAATACTGTTTGATCGGCCTACTTACTTTTTATTGATAACCACGTCATTTCCATGTGTATTAGGACCGGAAGTTGGGCTGCGCATGTGCGTATAAAATGTTACTGTAACTGAGTTGGCGTTTTATCCGATTTAATAGACAGCACTGACCGTTACAGTTGTACTCTGAACACCTCGGCAGTAATTACGCTATTGTTTCAGCAGTTTAAAGATTTAATAGGCGCCGGTGACTGTGTCATTTCTACACCTGTAAAAACATTAGCCGGGTAGATCTACCGGTGTGTCAGAGATTAGTTCCGCTTGAGCGAACGGGTAGATGAGTTGTTGACTATCGTGTGTACTGATATCGGCGACCGCCTTGGGAAATTACCTGATGTAAGTAAAGCAGTACTTTTTATCACCAAGACTTGTTGTTATAAGATTCAACCGACAATTTCTTTTATGAATTCATGAAACACTTATAATAGCATGTAGGTTAGTAGTGCCGATTTGTTCAGTATTACAAACGGAATTTAGCTCTTAAAAAATGTCGGCGTCTGCCACCGATCGACGAAAATTATACTTCGAGTTATTCGAACATTTCAAGTAGGATTTTTATTGTTGGGACCAAATTTTTACTTCGTATTATCCGAGTTTTTCGAGTTATCCGAATTCGAATTTTCCGAGTTTTTTTTACTAAGATAAAGAGAGAATTCGGCCAGGACCGGCGAGGTACTTCGATTTAAGCGGGGTATTCGAGTTATCCGAGTTCGAGTTAACGAAATTCCACTGTATATGCATTTATGAATTAAACACGTGCTACAAATAGCATTAATTTCAAATGTCTTGGATAAGGATTAAAGACGGAACCGATAAAGGGCAAAGTAGGCATTGTTCATATCCAAATGTTAATCACATATCTACCATAATACAATCATCTGTTGTTGTATTAAAGTGCTTAATGGAAATATGTTTTATTAGTTTTACAAGATAGACGTAAGATAATAATTACAAGTGTTGCATTTTGGCAGAGAGAATTGTAATATTACAAAGGAACTAAGGGAGTGCGGACATCTTACATTTCCTATTTTAATTAATTTCTCATTTCTTTCAGTAAAAAATGAAGCAAATAATATATCAACTTTATAAATCTACATTACATATTAATAACATCTAATTGTTTCTACGTAATAAGCAACAATCATTTATCAGGTGCAGACAACTAATATATTAAGAGATTTCATGGTAGTCTGTAGTTTAG
Source organism: Pecten maximus (assembly GCF_902652985.1). NCBI lineage: Eukaryota > Metazoa > Mollusca > Bivalvia > Pectinida > Pectinidae > Pecten > Pecten maximus. The sequence goes on from NC_047018.1 coordinate 32,759,725, forward strand.
ACAACTGGCATACAACAGCCACAAAGGCGGTATGCAATAGAATATTTGAACGGGATTCCAGCATAAAATGGTTATCACTGAATGTGATTTGAATTCTTTGGGTTATCATAACCCTATGTGAAAAGGGTGTTGCCCTTTATACCACACATGAAGAAACTAACGTATATTATGCAAGTTTATTCAATTCGTTAATTAACTGTAGGCCTTTCCGTCCATCAATACAACATGCTATTTATACATCTTATAATATATATACGATATATTTCAAAAAACAGTATACAGTGGAGAAATAATTCTATATTCTGAACTTGTCGGAATATATTTACCAATCTGAAGTTGCTAAAATTAAATACATGTGGCATTCATCCCCAACTCGATTAGCCGATTTACAAACAATTCAATACACCTGAGCTCGAGTCATTCGATGTCTGTTAAATTGCGAAAGAATATGCAGACAAATATTTCTTTGGTACTTTATGTAACGAATGATATTTAGAAATGAAATTTTATCTGCTATTACCGTTACACAGAGTATGGGTTCGGTCAAAGGTTTGAACTTGCTTGTATCAGCACAAGCAAGTACATGCTCCATATTATACATCATATATACATTTATTCATGTTTCGTAGATTCATTTACCTTCTTTTACATGTGAGTGAATAACACTACCTTGTATCAATTGTATCAAGAGCTGAGCTCCTCTGACCGTAAGGGTCAAGGTCATTGGATGTAGTGCCAGTTGCTGATGGTTTCCGCCCCATAATTTAGATAATGTCTCTGACGTCATAGATTTCATATGTTTGGGAGTGTTATACACGTGTATGTATGTAGAATGGCTACACGTCCCTTAATGTGTGTAAAGGGTTGACCCATTAAACCTTTATACCAGCTTATCCCCCTAGTCTCTAGAATCAGACATCCTACAAGCCAAAATTTTCAATTGTAATTCATAAAATAATATTCTACAAACAGGAGCAGGTCTTTTGTGAACAATATATATATATATAATTTTTTATTCATGGCCTGACCTGACCCCAAACTTGCTATGTACGTCATTAAATTGCCAAACCAGATATATCTGGTGCTGTAACCATACACTGCGATAAGTCGACATCCCTTAAAAAGGTGATTTGGTGTCGCAGTGATTAACAGCCTGCTACCCTGACAGGTTCATAGTTGTAAATGAACGTATATGAAAAATCCAGTAAAATTACGACTGCAGGTTCACACTTGAAGTCTTTGGTTCAGCTACACTAATTAAGTGGAGCAACTTAGATCATCAACTATATACTGTAGTCAGATGGTTCCATCTAATGGATAAAATATTCAACTAAAAGCAATCACTATCGTGCTTTCAAATGGTGACGTATACGCAGATGAGGTCTAGTTGCCATCGTCCGACCAAAATAATGTCGGTGGTTGAACCATTGTCGACTGCCATGTGCACCGTAACTTCTTCTTACTCTAGTGAGACTATACTCAATTTAGCTTCTGATCGAAATCGCCCTATTGTATAAAGGATGATACAAAAGATTTATAAGTGAATAACTTCATGTAAATAATAATTTATCATAGAGAAGTAATAAGTAAAATAGCATATGACAGCTCACCTTTGAACTCAGTGCTGACAGACGCAAAAAGTTTCACCATCTACAGTTGATGAGAATCAACAAGGGCATAAACGTATGTTAAACTTTAGAAAGGAATGTTCACCAGCCCAATTGTTTAATCAATTTGCTAAAAGTGGATATTGGATAATTTCAAAGCACAAAATATATGACGTATGCGTCTATATTTGAGTTGGTGCCAGTATTCATAATAACTTTACATGTCAAATTATTATGGAAGCATGTTATTGAATGATCATTTTAAAGTTAGTTGTGGTTAGTCTTGAGCATAGTGTTGCTATCAGAATGGTAGATTAAGTGCTTGAAAATATTTCCTAACTTCCTGTGATTGTTCGTTAAAGTCCGATTTTTACCTTGGTTATTAAATGCTATGTAGAAGAATGCTCCTGTTACAGTCTTCTCAAATGTAGTCATGTTAGTATAGTTTGAAAATTATTACTTAAGTTAATCTAGATAATTATACTATCAATGTACTTATTTTTGCAACCACTGAAATAAACTACCGCTAAAATATGCACGTTGCAACAAATGTATTTTGTTTAAGGCAACAGATAAAGAATATACTCTAAGTTGAACACACAAATGTAACGTTGTAACTCAGTATGCGGAGAAAATACGGGAATGGAAATAGACATCAAAACAAAAATCAAATAAAAAATATAAACAAATAATTTTACACTGTAGGGGGCGTATTATATAGCATTTACGACGCTCTTGCTTAAGATTAGATACATATGGTATGCACAGCCGTTATTTTAAAACAAGATTTCAGATATACAGATTAGAATATTTTCATCTTCATAGTGCGAGACCTCCCGTTCGTATCGCTAATATACCTAATTGCCCAATTTCCCCGATTGCTTCCCGCTGAGAATGAATCTGCGGATCAAGAAATCATATGACCGAACACGAGATATGGACACATGGAATCTCTACCCACACTTATCGTGTTCAAGCTACGTGGATATTCCCTTGCTAGTGAAATTGGCGATAAACCTCTGTTGATAACTGGATACACTCTCGTGTTATCAGTGAGATCGTTTTCCGAACGTTAGGTATATACTCAGCAGCTCTTGTGATTGGCGATAGTTCCATACTCTCGTGGGGAGGGAATGCTTCCTCCTCACTGAAAAACAGGTGTCTCTAGGGTCAATCCGTACCCTCTTCGTTATATAACAACTCAAATATGCTGCATTGCAATTTTAACCAACAGAAATCGTCTTGATTCACATATCATTTATATGTTTTGTGTGCATCATTGTGAGAGTCTTTACTGAGGGTACACTGTTTTGTTTTTGTTGTTGTTTTTTTCACACATTATTCCTTCATGACTCTAAAGGTCATAGTTGTCGTGTGTTGTTTTCCCCTTGACAAGTAGTGTTTTTGGTAATCAATTACCCGCCAAATCAGTAATTATGCTGATGAAAACATCAAATCCCCTCAAAGATCCACTTTGGTACCATTGCATTTTCTAGTTATTTAATAAAAAGTGTTTCAATGTACAACTTCGAAATCCAAGGGTTTCGAGCTCGATAATATAATAGTTTCTTCTCTGCAACCTTGAAGTATATCACTGCAATATCGAATGTTCGCGTTTGGACATGTGATTGGTCCAGACACCAGACCAATCACTGTGTTGAAATATATCCTTTGACGATCAATTGCGAGGCGCAAAACTCAAATATAAGTTGGGAACGGGAACTTTTCCGGAGAATGGCGCGTACAAAGCCTTCAGTTTTGTCATGATAAATTTCAAAGTTACAATGGAAAATTTAAAATAGAGAACGGAACTATTTAAAACAGCGAAGCTGCTTATAGCATGGTATTTGGTACTTGTTAGATAGAATGTTTAGTATTTAGGTTAATGCATTTCCCATGGTCATATAAAATTCTTAACAAACTATTTGCAAAACTACAAAGATGGCAACATCAACCGCAGTATTACCAACCTGCCTAGATCAAATATCTGGTCATAGGCTTTCAAAGGATTTCACAAAGGCAGACAAGTGGTAAGCACCTTCAAATCTTCATTTAACAAATACGTATAGTATATATGCTGGATATAAAATGCAACATACAGTTGTTTTGTCCTTCTCTGACTCGTTAGTGATTCTAAGGGTCTTATGCGTGGAAAACTAGAAGACAAATTTGGGGAAATCGCAATTGGCATAATAAAGGGATGGGGAGGGAGGACGGGATGTATCAGCCTCAGCGTTTATTCAATTTCTAATGTAGTGACTGTTGGACAATTGCACGAGCATTGGAGCGGTGTTAATGTCCATCGAAATTAAATTAAAGTGATCAGCAGATCACGGCACACCTCTAGCACCAGAGTTTACTATCCAGGTAGAAATAGTGTGTTAAATGCCTCACCTTATAATCAAACTGATTACATAGTTATTATATTTGTATTATTTAAATGCTATTCAGGTGCTTTAAATGGCCATACACCGTATAATCGAATTTATTGCATTGATCATATTGGTACAATTATAATGGTATTTCGATCTATTTCAAATTATTGTTTTGATTAGTTCAGCTTCCTAAAACTGAGTTTCGAATTTTGATTTTGATTGAAATAATGACACATCAGGTGATTCAATCATTTTGTCTCGATTCCAGCACGACATGGTCCCGACAGAATCAAATTTAAAAAAAAAAAAAAAAAAAATCGTTAACATTTTTGTTAAGTGGAATAACAATGAACCACTATTGCTATTCAATGTTTATAATTAGTCTTAATTAGTTGTTTCCGCGATTTTCATTTTGGTTTTAACTGAAATTGTCTGTAGCCACCGAGGTACGATAAGCCTGCACGGAAAGACTGACTCAAGGGAAACGTCTAACACTGAATAAAGTTAATAAAATGTGTTTTACTCGATGGAGTATAATCATCCATAATACTTCGTCAAACTTTTATGATAGAAAGATGAACAGACGAAATTATAATTTTGTTTGAAATAAGGTAGCGGGAAATGTAAAAAGTTGATAGTGAATTGATGGTGGTTGTGTGATATGTTACCGTATGGTGAACACTTTAGCAATGCGTATATACATGTACCGTGTATGTGTTTCAGAATTTTCGAACATATAACAGAATTGCAAAAATTGTATATATGAATTATAAAGATTACCCTTCCACTTTGTTTGAGAAACCGCAAATATTTGAAATACAGAAAATAAGAAAACTTTATTGATTATTTGAAGATAAAATATCTCAGATCTTTTGGTAAATATAGTTTATCTAGTTGTTTATTTGCAAGCTTTGTGATGTAGGTATGCGTCTAGACGGACACCAGCGGGAGAGCATAAAACAAAAAGTGGAGAAAGGAAAGTAAGTCATAAAGGTACATAGTGTTGTAATGGGGCAGCAGATCTCTTCAACGGCCCTTTACCAGAAGCTCCAGAATAGCATCCTCTGTGGGACTGTCTTTTTTTCACCTCTTCTGATGAACATGCTGCGGTATACAGCAGACCAGATTCTTGTAGTCTCTTATGTTTCCTAAATGGACGACATCTGAGAAATCATTCCGGAATCTGCAAGAGAGTGGGCATTACGATATGCAGTTAAGATATTCAACAGTCACGTTGTTTAATTGTCACTGCTTGGGATAAATTGTTATCAGATACAACACACATAGTTTTTTTTCCTTTTTAAGAAATCCAGGTATTGACTTGATATACTTATTGCTTATAAAAAAGTGTAGATATTCAAATCCCAATATGTATGTATACAAAAACACAATACACTAGAGACTTTCTAAATTATCGGGTTGGCAGTTCCGTGTGGTGACCTGGTGGACTAAAAAATTTATGTATACAATTTTGAGTTTACAAATTGTATTTTATACGCTCTTAAATATAAGGTTGGACAGAACTTCACACCTACTTCGTCCATGGGATATACTTATCAACTGAATCGGAAAGGAAACAGGTTATCAAGCTAAATGTTCTCATAGCACATGTGTATAAGATACTCTTACCATACTACAAATTACAGCCTGGTTAAAATGTTTGGTCCTCAAACATTCTGTGTAAGTGTAACAGATATATGAGAGCAGAAAAAAGTAACTGTATACATATGACAGCGATTCATATTATTTCCGCAATATACAAAAAATTAAAGGTGTATTGTTGATGACTAGTAATAAGCGAAGTGCTAATTTAGAACGCTTAAACATAGATTTATGTCTGATTCTGGCTACAGTCAAAGGTCCTCTATAAAGTCATAGCGAGATTTTTATTTAACAAAGATTTGGTAGAATAAACAAATTCAATGGATATAGCGAGATGGTGAAAATGGGATAGGACATTTAAGATTCCGTTTTGATTTTCGAAAAGTGGCTCCAAGATAAACGAAATACAAAATGTAGATGATTTCAGCAATATAACATTAGGGTTTTCTATATAAGACAAAATATTCAAATTACAAAAGATATAATCAGTATCATAAAGTATTGATATATTTATAATAGTTAGTATTAATTGGATACCTTGGTGTCAAAATATGGGCAAAGATAAAATTTAATTCGCTACGAAGGAATACAAAAGGAACTGGGGATAATTTGTAACACTCAAATATAAAAACCGTCAAAATCAACATATAAACGAAAGTATGATTTTTATCAAAAATCGATAAATCAAGAGCAAAATATTAACAAAGGATATCTTTATATTGAAGCTTTTGAAAAAGATTGATACCTGTGTTAAACACCTTCTGTAGTGATGGCGTGTTCCCTAAATAAAAACCGGGGTGGGGAATAGTGGAATTTCAATGAGCTTCGGTCACGTTTTCATTTCAAGGAAATAAGAATAAAATGAGATTATGATGATTTTCTTGAAATACTGTGTTATGAGTATGTCTGCAAGGATTTGTCACAGTATTACTTTACCTTGTCAAGATTTAATAAACAAAGAAGCTGTGTTCCTGCAGTTGTGTGGTACACTGAGAGGTCTATCTTCAGTCCCTAACACTAATACATTATATACTTATAGCACGGAAGCTGCCGTCGAAGCAGGTCTTGTTGGGGAATGTGGTAAAATGTCACCTCTTATTAACCATAGGCTTCTCTGATGCATGCTAACTGTGAGATTCACTAGCGATAGTCTGAGATTATGATCAGGGAATAATGTACTACTGCCATATAGACAAGTTATGGCAAACTAGCGGGAACATCTACTCCTCTGATATATTATGAGCAACAAAGAGTAATATTTATTTCTTGTCTCCCCGCCAAGCGGTTTATTACTATTGCATTTCGGTTCCTTCAGATGATAAACGAATGTTAAATGTCTATGACTATGTCGCTAGCCTTTGTCAGATGAAAGTAAGAAAATAATCACGGATTCAGCATTAATATTTTATTGTAAACAAAGCGTTAACTGTTCATATATATGTGTGTGTGGGGGGGGGGGGGGGGGGGGGGGGGTGTAAACTGTAGGCTTCGTAAAACGGAAACAGTAAAGAAATGACATTGACTTGTTTTACTTGTGCATTCCTTCTTTTTTTATAACAGTAATACGCTTTTAAATGTTATATCTTATACGTTTTATCAAACTGCGTGTGGTTTAAAGAATTAAAACAAGAGACCCGTCCATTCTTATTGTTTGTTTTCATTTACTTTCATTCTTGATTAAATGAGATAGCAGAAAATGTATCTCCATCGCTAAATACAAATTACATGTTTTAATGCAATCTGGCTTTTACTATACTGTATTATTAAAAAAAACCTGTATATATAAATGAGGAAGTTACAGGAATCGGCTAGTTTACAATAAGACATATCATCCTAATCATATTACAGAAGTATGTCACACCTGGCAGTGAATGAAAGGAAAACAAAATATCTGGAGAAAATTTCAATAAAGACTTTTACAAATAAGTGCCAACAACCTTTTTTTTTATTGTATGAAGATTGAAGGACGTGAAATAAAACACAGAACACACAAAAATTGAAACATTATGGAATTGGGCGGTTATTAGTTTCGGTTTAAATGACGTCATTCATTACATTCTCTAGATAATTTAATTGGCCAGTTAATGAAATCTTCAATTTAAACCACACGAATTTACCAAACTTTTCCATTGATGATTTACGAATAGAATAACTAAATAACTAAATATGAATTTCCGGTATGCTATTACCGCCATTTTTGTTTTCCGATTTGTTGCCAAAATGTCAGTGGCTTGACACTGATCTTAATTAATCATTAAAGATTTAAATAACATGGAAAGATATCAAACATTAGGTTTAAATTTGATTTCTTGATTTTTTTTAAGTAATTTTATGAACACCTCGAAAAATGTTAGAAAATTAACAACTACGCCATAATAGATTTCCTATATATTTCCACATTCTCGCATTGATACACGCCTAATGTTATCGAGTGGTATGTCTTTATAACATAACTCACCTGTTCTATCATGTTATACGGCCCTGTCTTAAATATCGACACGTGAAATAGCACTATTGTGACGTCACAAAAATTTGATGACGCTAGTGACATATCAAATTATTGTACTCGTTAAATAAATTCCATCTTACATAGTATACTATTCTTCATTTGTACATTAATGGATTTAAAAATAAAGAAAATGTTTAAAAGTATTTATATGTGTATTTTCGATCAATATAAAGAGGTTTATCTTGAAACCGATTTAATCAACTCAAATTAATTTTAGGTCAGACTGCAGTTAAAGAGCCATATAATTATTTAACCCGTAAATAAGGGTTTATGAATTAGGGTTTTGAAATTAAGGTTGTCGTGAAATATGGTTTGGTAAATAAGGGTGTTGGAAATTAGGGTTTGGTAAGTAAGGGTGTTGTAGATTAGGGTTTGGTAAATAGGGGTGTTCTAAATTAGGGTTCGATAAGTAAGGGTGTTGGAAATTAGGGTTTGGAAAATAAAAGTGTTGTAAATTAGGGTTTGGTAAATAAGGGTGTTGTACATTAGGATTCGGTTAATAAGGGTGTTGTATATTATAAATACATTGTAGTCACTTCAAAACACCTCACACGGAGTTCCGAGTATTTAAGTTGGTGGATATCAAAAACTCAAAAAATATTCATTAGTTTGAATATGTAGGCAACTTTCAATTGAGTACATAGATTTGGAAATACAAAATATTTGTGAAATGACGTAGAATTTAAAATCAGCGATTCGAAAGCCAGGAATCCACCAGCCTAAACATAGTTCGATTGCCGAAATAATTTTAAAGTAACATAACGCTTGTAATATTGCACTAAAATGTTTGCTAATACTTTGAACTTATAAAAACATATGCTACATATTGAATCCGAGGATTCCTTTTGAGAATATTTCACATCTGTCCGTGAAAGAGTAATGCCTATCTTGACTTGTAAACAGAAAAGGAATCTGCTATAAGCTGTCTGTTTAGATGTAAATATTCCCTCTTGATCATAGCTCTATTACCTTTGAAAAATATCAAAGGTGTAGTGATAGGGCTGTGTTGTGTTTGTTATTTCATTCCTTTCTCAGTGTTGGCTTCGTCAGATCGCCACCAGACGGAATAACATTGGTCATGGATTACAAAAAAATAGCACTAATGTTGATTTGGTACAATATACTAATCATGAATGTAGAAACTTCATTATATCACTGTTTTCTCTTTCTCGGATTAGTCAGTAATGTTAGGGACATCATACATATGGTATGTCCTTCTCGGGCTAGTCAGTAATGTTAGGGACATCATACAGATGTTACGTCCTTCTCGGGATAGTTAGTGATGTTAGGGGCATCATACAGATGTGATGACCTTCTCGGATTAGTCAGTGATGTCAAGGACATCATACATATGGTATGACCTCGGATTAGTCAGTGATGTCAAGGACATCATACATATGGTATGTCCTTCTCGGGCTAGTCAGTGATGTTAGGGACATCATACAGTTGTTATGTCTTTCTCGGATTAGTCAGTAATGTTAGGGACATCATACAGATGTGATGACCTCGGATTAGTCAGTGATGTCAGGGACATCATATATATGGTATGTCCTTCTCGGGCTAGTCAGTGATGTTAGTGACATCATACAGTTGTTACGTCTTTCTGGAGATAGTCATTGATGTCGGGGGTCAAATGTGCTGGCGATCAGGTAGGAAAGTTGAGAAAATGTTTTGTTTTTAGTCCCCGCAACAACAAGGGTTATATGAGGACATGAGTTCGAGAATGGGACTAAAAATATACAAATTTACCTTATAAAAGCGGCTATGCATCTATTTATGTAATCCATTTGGTACATGTGCATTTTGGAAAATGTTAAAAGAAGATGGATAATGTGTATATAGTCTGAACAGTTGACACTATCCATAACAGATTAAAAATGACATTCGGGGTACGATAATGATAATTCTTCATTTAATGAGGGTGAAATGTTAAGCATGAAACTAATCTTCACATGGCCATCAAACAACAAAATAATAATATAAACAATCACAACTCAGAAATACAAAACATGATGTTCATAGCACTAAATAGGCGACTATTTGAATAATTCAAATGATCAGTTACAATGCATTTATTCATGTAAACCATGTACAAAGTATATCTATATAAGGACGATATCAAGATAGAAAAGTATGTCAATATAATTATCACAAAGTAATATCGCAAACTTTAATGAATGTGAGTTTTCTGCCAGCTATATCAGAGGATTGTAGGAAAGACAGACAAGTGAAATGTCTCATAACGACAATGATTATAGCCTATATTCGTCTCATAACGACAATGATTATAGCCTATATTCGTCTCATAACGACAATGAATATAGCCTATATTCGTCTGATAACGACAATGATTATAGCCTATATTCGTCTCATAACGACAATGATTATAGCCTATATTCGTCTCATAACGACAATGATTATAGCCTATATTCGTCTCATAACGACAATGATTATAGCCTATATTCGTCTCATAACGACAATGATTATAGCCTATATTCGTCTCATAACGACAATGATTATAGCCTATATTCGTCTCATAACGACAATGATTATAGCCTATATTCGTCTCATAACGACAATGATTATAGCCTATATTCGTCTCATAACGACAATGATTATAGCCTATATTCGTCTCATAACGACAATGATTATAGCCTGTATTCGTCTCATAACGACAATGATTATAACCTATATTCGTCTCATAACGACAATGATTATAGCCTATATTTGTCTCATAACGACAATGATTATAGCCTATATTCGTCTCATAACGACAATGATTATAGCCTATATTCGTCTCATAACGACAATGATTATAGCCTATATTCGTCTCATAACGACAATGATTATAGCCTATATTCGTCTCATAACCACAATGAATATAGCCTATATTCGTCTCATAACCACAATGATTATAGCCTATATTCGACAATGCATTATAGACACATCAAAAAAATATGGGGGTTTTGACTATTTAATCCATCACTGCTTTTTTCAATTAAGTTTTGGTTAACGTGTCTTCCTTATGGACACTTGTCCCTAGGTATGTAAGGACATTGCTTTTTTCCAACATCAACTAGTGATCTATGGTCGTCTGAATAATTTACATTCCAAATAAAATGCTTGTTTGGATCACTTTCGCTTTAAATATGTGTCATTGCAACAATGTTTAAATAGTATGCGCTTTATACAGATCTAATTCAACCAGTGTAATTTTTGCATTGATGTGGAATGCATATCGGCTTTCTTCGTGCTGAATTAATGATTTTGGATAGTTAAGTATGAAATGTTATTGAGTAATATATATTCCTTGCCATGCTAAAGTTGCAGTTTACCGAGCCATGATAAAAGCAGCAAGCCTGAAACGTCCTCATTGCAGAAAAAATGCCACATCACATTCTTTCCATAAAATATGCTTAATGTGTTTGCTTTATCTGAAATTTGTTCTTTCTCTAAATAACCTATGGGTGTTTGATGTTACCCCGGCGTTTCCTTGGTACCGTTTCACTGGTGTGGCGTCAAACAAAAGCGGACGGCATTATAAACATTTCATATGGATTGACTGCTTCCCGTAGTTAGTTATAAAACAGAACACAGTGATACTGTTATGTTGCTTCCGTGTTGTATAGGCGGTATGATATACAACACAATTTCGTGTAGTGAAAAACATTTAAACGATGTGACTGATATTTGACGAAGGACGGCTATCAGTAATCCTGTCGGCGCCTCATCAGCCCTTCAAATAACCGTTTTATATAAACAAATAGTTATAACTGTACGAGTGACTGACACGTGGGGTTTTTGCAGGGTTTGAAAGTACGAGAAATCCATAACGCACTTTCTCTCTTGACTTCAATCAGCAACACGTTCGACATGCATCATCTACAATGGACAATTCAGCACCACTTTGAATTCCACACTACCATGTTAACGCTGTACTCATGAAACGTCACGATAAAGGAATGTTTTAAGTGATTTTAAGAGACTTTTTTGAGGAATGTGTTTTTAAACATGTTTATAAAGCCATCTAGCGAAGGTAGCAGAGAAAATGTGGTGTTATTTGCAGGTGGTCTCTATAAAGAGGTTTAATCACAATGTCTTGTTCCGTTGGGAATCAATCAGGTGGTCGTCATACACCGTTTAGGTTTATGTCGCGTTCAGATGATTTTGAATAGGAATCGTAATATAGTCTCATCTAACAGCAACATTCCTAAATAATGCACATTTTTCTTTTTATTGAATACAGATAGTATTACCATTAGAATTCATTATATGTCTAGCGTGTTTGAAAATTTAGTGAAAATGTGTAGAATGTATTTGCTCTTCTTTCTTGTAATCATAACCAATAAATTTCTTACATATTATTGGTATTGGTTCATGATATTTGGATAATACTTGTATATGTCGATAGCCGAATTGTGTTTCCCCTGACAATATTTTATGTTAAAGATTATTTTCTCTTATATTTTGGTGCCGTTTCGGTTTCTAAAATGAATGGAACCAACTTAAGGGCCGCTTAATAGTTTCGCCTTTTTACAGAAATGTCATGTCACAGACACAATGGCCTAACACCTGGTCCGACACACTGACACTAGAATGGGCCAGTTAGCTATGTTTCATGTGCATCTGGTGCCAACTTTCTATGGTTTTGGTATGTCACAGCTCAAAGGCCTTCCACCTAAAAAAATCCTCCAAACACTGGGGCCAAAAGCGAGGAAGTGTCAAGGGAGGGACTAGTTATATAATAAATTTAAGAGAAAAGATAAGGGATAAAGTTCCCAAATATAGTCGCCTCCTAGGAAGCATTAAATGTAGGCAGCAGGTACAAATCGCACAATACTACCAACCTACAAATTACTGTTAATTTTACAACATCGCAGTGTTGAATCGGATGAGCTAAAACAAATCCACACTAAGCAAACCATTGACAATTTAAAGTAAATGTTGCAATTTTGAAAAGCAAGTAACGAACACTGAGTTAGAAATCCTCATATTGCTTCGTTACCGTCGTATACTTTGCCATGGATTATGAGTTTGTATGATGAGCAGGGGCGGATACACAGAGAACTTCAGAAGGGTATGGACACGGTACATAGCTAACACTGTGTGGAGTCATACTTGTATTCCTGAGGCGACAAATTAGCATAAGTATTTGACACCACAGGAACAGACAGTAAACAAATCAGAAATAACACATATCGTTAGAAAGTACATCAAATTCACTCATTCCCAATGAGCGATATCTTTAGGGCAAGTCTGCAATTTGCACCATAGATGTTGCCACCTGGCTGTTAAACGCTTGAAATAAGCTTTCTTTGATAGTTCTAAAAACAATAACAACACTGCTATAGAATCCAGGGTGTTATAGATAAACGACGCATAGCACACGCTAAATCCAAACACAGAGCTTCTCCCTGGTACGTGTCGACTGTTTAGTAGGACTCAACAGGTTACAGATGTGGTAAACACAAGCATGTGGGCCTCCGATTCTAACAAATTACCACCTAGACACAATGTTATATACAAAAAAGTTTTTTAAGTACTGCCTTAAACTGTCTTCCAAATACCTTCAAACACAATTTAGACCCGGCATTTCTTGATAACTTCCGGTGTTGCTTTATTAAAGCCATCTTGACGTACTGTATTTAAACAGACATGGGTGGTTTACGTAAAGGGGGGCCACTCTAACGCTACCTTTCCTCTGATTCGCTTTGATTGCCAATGCTTCGAACGATAGTCATCAAACGGACTTCTTCTTTGGTAACTGACTTATGGTAATACAGGATTTTCTTCAAACAACTACGTACGCGGTCAGAATAGTTTGACCTAACAAAGTACAAGTATTGAGTGCTCGTATTTCAAATACTCGTTGTGATGTTGATACCATCCCATATTAATCACGTTTATGTGTCATATCTCCTTAACTTCATTGGAAAATGACACTTTTGGGGTTTTGTATCCAATAAAATATCTTTTTTGTACATTCATCACTGTTTTCCACAAACTTGTGTGTTTGTATGAAGTAAAACAATTTAAAGGTGATACATCGCTGACAGTGTATACACTAGTTATCACGAACATTCAAAAATGTATAAAATGGCACCCCAAGGTAGGCCTACAGAAATACAAATCAACATTAATGAGTACACAATAATAATAGTGGCCTAGAATAATTGCCTTTTATGAGACCGAATACTGCGTAGTAACTACAGAAGCGGATACGATAGCATTTCTTTAAGGTGCAATTGTGTATAAAAGAAAGAAAAAACTCAAATTTTAGGGCGCATTGCTGCGTGAAATATGTAACTTTTTACTATACAACAGTTTGTTCGTGTTTTTAATTTATCATACTTACTCGCTATATTTGTCGGAGATGTAGCTTATTTGAAACAAATTGTAGTTCAATTACCAGTGGTTCTTATCCGAATTAAAGGGTTCTTAGAACATTCTTTGGAGTTCGTTGTACATATGTATCTTACATCAAACACAGCGAGGTCAGTTCTGGTCAGTGTGAACTGGACACAGAGGTCAGAGTACTTATAAAGTATTGTAAACAAGTAGCACGTGTTTTATGTCACATAAGTAATTTACTTATTCTACAGCTAACTGACCACATCCCTTTATAATTCACTGGTAAAGAAAAATAAGGCTATATTTTACTGGTTAGCACGTCTATCGAAAAAATATCTTAAGGCCTTGCTACCCAGCTCTGTAACTTAATTTAGTACTCTTTGAAGACATCTATAAACATTTTATATATTTTGAAAAGGAGAATTTTTTTTTAAAAATCTGTTCGGAATCCGTTGGCTACAATTTGTAGTTGTATATTTATATATGTTTGGTCTCCTATTACAACGGACAAAGAGAGAAAATGCATTTTTTTATTTGAAAAATAGTTCCCTAGTTACATAATGGAAGCTTACTTTGGTAGTCTCGTTACAACACACAGAATGCGTAGTAATCTTAAGAACTTCTCATCACACCCGAGATCATGGGCGCGAGTCACATCAGATTTGCAGAGCAGAAATAAGGCTGTAATTGGTGAAAAAGGACTGAAATTTAACAATTATCTGGAAGACATTTACTTACACAGTGTAAATGTACCCCACTGATCGTAATGCATCAAAAACACACCTTCATGATAAACTATGGCGCTGAGGCTATCGTCAATTTATTGGTGAATATTTTTTTGATTTCGATTTGTGTGTTTGTTGTTTATGGGTTTTTTCATCGAAACCTGTGTATTAAAAGATCTTTTTTTCTTATTGAGGGATATAATATATTAATAATTGTGTAAGAGAAAGTGATACGATTTTGTAAAGCTACTTACATAGTATACAGTTCACAGGGATCTGACGAGTAAAGCCAGCTTACATAGTATACAGTTCACAGGGACCTGACGAGTAAAGCCAGCTTACATAGTATACAGTTCACAGGACGAGTAAAGCCAGCTTACATAGTATACAGTTCACAGGGACCTGACGATCGTTTGGCAATATTCTCTATACAATACATAGTCAAAGCGTGTTTACAATTCCCATTAAAATGCTGTTACTTATTCTCGCGTGCCTGTGGTAGATTTGTGTACGTTTAACTTTTATAAACAAAGGTTCAATGCATTCTTGTTTACATGATAATACGTCCAATGTAAGTAACCAGGAATTCCTATCGAGCTTTCGCGCCGATCAACGCATGACTTTCTAACATCGTGATTGATTTATAGCTGGTTTTTACACGAAAACATGAACGCCTATTAATTGCCAAAGGAAATTCTGTGTATATTACCGAAGAGTCTTGTTATAACCGCCTCGGCTCGAATTAGGGAGAATTTTGGAAACGTTTGCAGTATGCGTTAAATTACGTCAGATATGACGGGCAGAATCATTAGATCGTAGACTTTATCATAACAGTTTTTTACCTGTTGTACTTTACCTATCAATTTTCAATTACTTCAATTGTATATCTTAATATGATCGAAACAGGATATTGGACCATGTAATTTCCATACGAATTGCGTTTTGGCTTGACAGCAAGTTAAACTAGACACAAATCTAGTCACGAATATCGACGGAAATAAAGAAAACCAATCGTACGTCCTCGGGCCTTACACGGATATTTTGAACGACCTTGTCGGAAAAACCCGAATACATGCATGTCCGATGGACAAAAGGACAATTTGAAGGCTGGCTTTCTTTAAACTCTCAGATTGTGTGATAGCATGCCAATACCGTACGTCTTGACACATGTGTGCTTTAGAAAAATAAATTTGAAATTTGGTGGAAATACTTGACCTCTTAACTTTTTTTTAAGATTTGGGGTTTACCATTTCTCTCAGTGACAATCTAAAATACCAACACATTCTTTGTGCTAATGCGAAACATAGAAGGGAATGGTATAAAGATCTATATAATACTGTTCATTCTTTTTACTCTATGCTAATAAATAGAGATAGTATTGTCTTAATGTCGACAACTGACAATATGTATAAGGTGTGATCGTTTGTATCTCCCATGGAGTTGTTAATTTCAAGCAATGATCTAAATTGGCCACCAGCCCCTAAGGTTTTGTTAAGAATTGCTATGCTAAATTCTAATATCCGATTATCTCCCCCTAGTTTGAAACCTAGAAACTCTAGGATCAGACATATCCTAAAGACCAAAATCAGTAAGCTCCATTTTATTTATAATTTGATATTCTAGAGACAGTGAGCCAGTCTAGCACCGATAGTACGCGCTCTGTTTTCTTTGCGCAAATGGCCGGATACTATTATTGCTGTTTTCCAATAAAAACAAGTTGTTCTGATTTGTGAATGTTACTATTTCAGTGATTGCAGGACACTGTGTCGTGTATCCCGGGAGGTTCACGTTGTACTGATTTGTCTTTGTTTCTTTTTTTAGCGGTGGTGGGGCACTACCCCGCGTGTCCCCGGGGGTGTACCAGTTGCTCACGGTTTAACGGGTGTATCACTTGTCGGCCTCGTCTGTTCCTGTTCCTGGAGCGGAGCGGTATGAGACAGAGGGGTGTGTGTACACATAGCTGTCCGTCAGATTACTACGGAGTCCGTCGTCAGGAGTACAGCGTTTGTTATCGTGAGTACGGGAAACTGTCGTATATATATATATATATGTAATAGCTGTTCCCTCCATTAATAGCTCGCCTAGTAAGGGCAGATAACCGGTACCAACACCTCCTTCTGGTTACAGAGGCCTTTATCATCAAATGTTCCGAAGAACACCTGATTTATTATTGGAAGGGAGGGTGCAATGGGATCTAAAAGATATTGATCGAGTTCTTTTTAGGTCACCTGAGACAAAGTCTCAAGTGACCTATTCAAATCGCCTTTTGTCCGTCGTCGTGCGTCGTGCGTCGTCCGTCGTGCGTCCGTAAACAATTTACATTTTCGACTTCTTCTCCAAAACCCTAAACCAAATTCAATGAAATTTAATTTTGTTGGGAGCTTCTATGGCTTAAGGTCAACCAAAATTGTGAATAATACAGGGTCAAATTGACTGAAATTTCAAAAATCTTCTTCTCTACTCTCAGATATGATGGAATCAAATACTCTTCATAGATGGAAGGGTCTTAAAGTGCTTTACCAAAATTGTGAATTTCATGACCCTTCCTTGGGTCTCACGTTTGTCCCTGGTGAGGGGGTTAACTTCACTATAGTTGATATGTATAGGGAAATCACAGCTTTTACTATAATTTGTTTGATTTCGATTGGAATTCATTATAACTTGGTTAAAATTATCAGCATGGGATGACACTTTGATTGCATGCACATGTTGGCCCTGACAGACCCACAGGGGCTGATGGGCGGGGCTAAAAAGGGTCGAATTGATTGAAATTTCAAAAATCTTCTTCTCTACTCTCAGATATGATGGAATCAAATACTCTTCATAGATGGAAGGGTCTTAAGGTACTTTACTAAAAATGTGAATTTCATGACCCAGGGGTCTCACGTTTGCCCCTGGGGAGGGGTTAAACTTTACTACAGTTTATATTGGGAAATCACATTATTGACTCTAATTTGTTTGATTTCGATTGGGATTCATTCTAACTTGGTTAACATTATCAGCTTGGGATGACAGTTTGATGGCATGCACATGTTGGCCCTGACTGACCCCAAGGGGCTGATGGGTGGGGCCAAAAATGGTCAATTAAATAAACTGAAATATTTCAAATCTCAGGTGACCGTTAAGGCACATGGGCCTCTTGTATTCAAACACATTCAACGCTTCTTTACAGAAATTTAATGCATTCCTCATTACATTGACGTGAGTTTAATAATATATTCATCTCAGAACTGAAATAAGAAATGTGCAATATAAGCGAAAACTCTTAAATTAGTTTCCCAATAAAATAGGCGAATTTCCATTCTGTCGTGACAATCATGGGACGTCATTTTTCCATAACGTCACAAAAGTGTTTTACAATAGTTTCTCACTGTATTTATGACATAAGCTAATTACCACAGGGTATGTAATAATGTTGTTGGGGGAGGGACCTGTCTTGTACACCTAATTAGTAAAGTAGTCTCGTCCATCAATTATCGCGCTTTGAGCGCGATTAATGACACGTGTCGACAGTAATGACGCGTGTCTGAAATAAACACATGGACACGTGTAGCGTCCAGCCTAAGTGATTTAGCCGACCGCTATCTACAAACAACGTAGTTAAAAATTGAAGGGTGTTAAAGTTGCCAGAATATTGAATTAGTATATATAGCATGTAGGAAACCAATGGGAAATCGAAAGATAATTCGAAAATGTTAGCGTATTCAACATCCTCTCACATAATTTCGGAATAAATCTTCAAAATACCTCTTTTGGTCACCAATGTAGAAAAAAAAATTGCATACCTTATAAAGGAACAACGGGGAATTATCAAAGTATCTATCAATCAAACTATGCTGAATCAATCGTACGCCATCAGAACGAGACAGACTGTTCTGTTATAATGATTTAAGTACGGGTTTTTAATATGACAGTAAAGATAATAATCGCCGAATGATCGTCTCGCACCCTTTTTTAAAATCGAATAACAATATTGCTTGTTTTAGCGTCTCTTCCATACCATCGATACACTGTCATACTATAACTTAGCTATCAACAAGTGATCTTTACTCATTTAATTAACAATAAGGCAATAAATCGTCGTTCATAGCAAAATGGACGCAATTACAACTAAGTTTAACGACCGTCGTATATATTCCGGAATATGATAGCGATCGTGTGCTTTCCGGTTTCAATTTTATACTTATGCCGTTAAACTGTCTAGTCGTGGTCTACTCATTAACGGATAAGGATGAAACCCGCCATTTGGTATTCCCACACTGATTTAGCACCAGATATTCCATTTAACAAGATAGTCCTGCTATCTTCAGCGATATCTTAAATGCTAGGGAATAAAAAGACGGCCATGTCACGATAAAATCTTTATTTAAAGTCGAGAGTGCCAATGATTCATAGTATGTTCAATAATCTCTGACAAAATATCAACAGGGACCTCATTTGAATATAAAACGATCATTACACCACCGCGTGATTAATATATAGATGTATACATTATTACATGCTTTTAAATGTTCCATATTCCATTGCTTTATTACAATACATTGTGGTTAATTTTAAAATTCTTTGTCAAGGATTGGAAAGTATTTAACACGTGTTAATGCTTAATGATATAGAAGCATGAGACATAATATACAAAGCATGGTTAGCTTAATATGAGTTAAAACAATTATCCCATAGGATATGTTTTACAAAGTTACTGGAAAGAAATAAAACAGGCAAAATCGCTACGAACACAGGATTTTTTTGCAAAAGTCTATTTTTTCAATATTTCTTTAAATGCATTTTTAAAATTTGAAGTATTTTTTGTAAAGCTAATCATGATTCCAGTGCCAGGAGAGATATTCATTTATCTATAGTTTGGTTTAGCGTTTAAAACAGTTAAATCATCCTACTGATCTGAAGGAATCTTCTTGAACCAAACCTTATTATGAAAATGGTTTCGTAAAAAATATATATTTTTGTTTTTAAACTGAAGGATCATTTAATTTCAATAAATAGGGGAACCTGGTTTTAGCGACCCAGTAGATCAATTGATTGGGTGTGAGAGTGAAAAGCTAACATGTGCATTTCGCCAGATATGACAGTGAATGCATCTCATCAAGGGAGTAACGTTAGAGGATATTACGGTTGTTAGTAAAGTCAGGTTTAAAGACAATAAAAAAAAACCCCATATATTTTGAGTTTAGATAATAACCTACAAAACATAATACCGAAACCGTAGTTCTAACCTAAACACCGATAAACCGAGGGCGAAATATGAACAACAGAGATTTGCATGGAAACCATCGGAAAAGTACAAGGAGAAATGGACCATGTGTCCCAAAGGGGCGAGCGTCTTATGATTCCTCGATGACACCCGACATATAATCTAGGTCACATACGGGTTTAGCCTCATTCTCAAATGAGAAAAGGAGTCGTTACAACGGAACCACTTGGCATATTAACAAACATCGAACACGTCCGACTTCCTATCGCACAAGGAAAAAGAATATCTCCAAACGAGATCATGTTGTAGACCATTAAACGTTCCCACTGTTTCTATCAACCTGCATCATTCGAATCCTTGTGCTGTTATTTTTTTCGGTCAGTGGTCGACACATGTCACGTGATAATGAGAGCAAGCCCTTGGATGCTACTTTCTAGAACTTGAAATTAACTATTGGGAAACTGAAATCATCACGTTTATCATACAGCTTAGCTGTCGCCGGTGGTTACGTTATAAGTAAAGATCGAGATAAGTGGCTGATGTTGAAGAATCATTTTCATGATTTCATTTTTGTCGTAATGTCTATGGTCCTTAGTCATATGTTTACAACTTCTTACCTTCACAACTTATAAAGTCCTTTTGGTAGAAGTCATTTGCAATCGACAGAGTCTAAGGAGGTCTTCTAGACGCAAATCCTTAGGTGACGCCAAAAAGAATACTCTCGATGGAAGTCAAATATTTATAGATGGATGAGGATGACTGTCATAGGCTAGGTGTGTTGTACTTAACAATTAAACGCTTGGTAGATTGTATTTATTGTCAATATCAATGCAATCTGGGTGACAAATAAATAGAGGGCGTCATGAATATGTTTCTGCCACCCAGATTGCATTGATATTGACAATAAATACAATCTAACAAGCGTTTAATTGTTATATTTACATTAAGACACGTTAAACGTCACTTTCTCTTTGCTAAATCTGGGGTTTAAGTTCAGCTATTCCCCTGTTTGTTCAAT
The DNA here is from genome assembly GCF_902652985.1 of Pecten maximus. Lineage (NCBI taxonomy): Eukaryota > Metazoa > Mollusca > Bivalvia > Pectinida > Pectinidae > Pecten > Pecten maximus. The sequence continues at coordinate 32,781,118 of NC_047018.1, forward strand.
TGAAAGAACGGCACATGTGAAATCGATTTCATTGTAGTGCTTGGCTTGCATTCAAATTCATGTGTAATACAAAGCCTCGGCGTGACTATGATCAACAAAGCACCAAAATGACGTCATATTTACGCGATTGTTCTAAGTCGAAATCCTTGCTAGGTTTGATTCACCCGCAACGCATTGACAAACATTTTTTGACGCTGATGGAAGTGACGTCATGTGATCTGGACTGCATTTATACGGTGATCAATACCATCTGGTTTATTAACACAGGAGTAATGGGAGACTGTCACACATAATGTAAATATTATCTCATTAATATGTAATCCTAACCTGATTAAAATACAGATCATAACGTAGTGTATAATGATGTACTGTATTTTAATCAGACTGATACAATCCATATTCAATAAAATACTCTGAAATGAAAATAGATATTTGCATTGTATATGCTTGCTTGGTACATTGATGATAAGGTATAGCTCAATACACATTGCAAATACTTTGTCGATAATTATGGCACACCTCTTGTATAAATAACGGTCTAGAAGCCGGGTCTAACTAACATCATTCTGTAACGTGTTTGACTCTATCTTTACTGTGCACTTATGTGACCGAGAAGATAGGAGTAAAAAGTTCTATTCACCGATTATATTTACATATCACTTCAAATGTGTCTTTAATATGAAGTGTGCAGTGTACAATTAAAGCAAAAAATCAAACACGCCGCGCGGATGATTACATCCCTGCCCAACTCCTCCTTACTCACAAAAGACAACTCGAATACAATATATGCCCCAGTATGGCAATCTGAACTCTGACCTCTAGGACCTTGAATATGAACTTGCCACCCACACCGACCTTAGTGTACCGTTCTCGGGAGAATTAATTAATACATATCAAAGAAATCTGGCTGAATCATGGTCACACAAATAATTATAATACAGACCCTTTACTTTTTTAAAATATATTTTTATGATTTTATTGACTCTGTGTTGGGTTAAAAATGAAGTGCAGTTTTGTGTGTATGGTTGTACCTATGCATTCTTATGTACCGGGTATGTATGAATCACTTAACCGATGAAGAAAAATCAACAAAGTTTGTCTATTAATAGGTTCGTTAAAGCGTGTGTACTGTTGTGAAAGATGGCCGCCCTTTCAAATTCTGACTACATTGTTTACCTATATATACCTATACATATCAACAGTTACTGTCATTAAGGACGGCCTCCCCTGTGTGTGAACTGTATGTGTTGTGCGAGTGTGTGTGTTTTTGGAGGCTGTCTCTTGATGGTAAGGCGGAACTGATGCCGACTTTATAGTGCTATCTTATTGAACTATACTGCCAAATCCAGCCAGCAGGAAACCTCACCCAGCTACATAATACTGACAAAGGACGAACCAGTCGCACAACACCCAAATTTGGCTGATGCAGCGCTATGAAGGAGTAGCAAGTGTATTTTAGAGACTCTGGTATGTCTTGGCCTGATGACGGAACACAAGGCCTTCCTTACAGGGACGAACTCCATCTAAAGGCCAACAGTGACACAGTGTACATAATCGGGGTATCCAATTATTTCTGTTTAAGAAAAAAGCGAAACCTTCATATAATGTCCCAATGATATTTCTTCATCATCCCCACCCTACCTTTTCTTTGATCCTGACAATGTCTCCCCAGGACAAAATAGCATTATGACATTATTTTGTCGTCTATTGAAATGTTTAGGTCTACAAAATAATAAATACATTCTAGGACTCGTCAGTACTGGTACGAGGAACAGTAAGTACGGGTAACTAAAGCGGCCTAAACAAAGTAAACATACCAGCAATGACTAACATCTTAAGGGTTTTGATGATAATAAAAATATTATATCATCATTCATGAGAAACATTCACCGAGAAAGTATCTCACTAGGCCTATTAGATATGTAATATTTCGGCAATAGGTAAGTCTATTGTTTGGATAGAAAAACCAGTCCATTGTTTTGGTAGACAAACTAATGTTCATAAAGTTGGTAGTATCTGCACCCTAATGGACGCTTGGTATTACAGTTAGTGATCGGGACTGGTTAGCCCGCTGTCTAAGGTGACCGAATGGGATGGATATTAGATGCCCGAGAATATGAAATCATTATAATGGCACTATAAACGAGTCTGTCAATGGCCCATCTTTCGTGGGCAACGTTCTAATATGACTTAGACTGTTTCGAGGACGACAGTATCCCAAAGATTCACATAGACTATTGGTTATTTCCAGGCGTGTTCTGAACATCTGCCTTGATCTGTTGAAGATGTTCTTAATTTGATGCAATTGCTATATTGGTTTAATGCAACATTGTTTTGATATAGCAAACATTTTCTTTTTCCTCCAATAGATTGCCAGATTCCGAATTGCGAGACCTGCTTCAACAGGAACTATTGTACCCGATGTCGACCTCCATATATATCCTACAGGGGGCGCTGCATCGAACGATGTCCCGACGGACTCCATTATGCAAATTATTCCAAAGACTGTCGTATGATAGGTAAAGTGTGTCAGAAAAAAATGTTTATGTTATAATACATATTAAGTCCTTATTTACAATAAGCGTTAGAACAAAAAAGAATATGTCACAATATATATCAAGTCATTATTTACAATAAGCGTTAGAACCATAAGTTAACGATTTAGTAGAAATACTGACAATATCATTTTATATTGGTAACAAAATCCAGTGTACTTACGGCAAAACCATCCATTAGGTGTTGTTCAAGAACAAAAATGAAAACAAAAAATGCAAATATAAACAATAGATACACTGTAAATTTTAATCCTGGTTTCCCAATGTATACTTATATCTACAGTCGACTGTATGGTGGGACCATGGGATCCGTGGGGAGCGTGCACGCGGAATGGACAGACTTGCGGATACACGTATGGGATAGCCACTCGCTCTCGACAAGTACTGGAACATCCGTCCCCGAACGGAATCAGTTGTCCTGCTCTGGCGGAGAGCAGATGTTGTCGTATGACTATGCGGCATTGCGCAGGTGAGGAGCGCTTTCTAGCCAATGGCTCGACTTGTTTGATCCTTGCCTCCGACGTAAATACATGTATTAAAGGGAGAAAAAGTAGTAGAAATACTTATACTTGTACCTACTCAATACATTTCAATCTTACAATATGCTCTGATGTTGTGGCACCATCCAGGATGCTCACATACGTCAGTCCCCACCCTCCTTCCCCCGTATTTAGGTTTTCAGAGGTTTTGAATCAAACATTTCGAGCTCCTATTGTTCACAATTTACTTTGTAATCAGGTCGTGAAACGAAGCAAAGGGCGGGTCCCTCAAATATATGCTACCCTACCATGTTATACATATTACCTCCGGCAGAGGTCGACAATTTTGAATAAATAATTGAAGAAATAAATATTTAGATAGATTACGACATAGCTCATTACGCAAGAGCCATATTAGAATGAAAACATGTCTGATACTATTAATCAAGGCATACTAAGGGAAACAACTCTAGGATTATTTAGATAATATCTGATAACAGGTAAGGGAGATAATTTTTAAAGTCTGCTATTGTTAAAGCGAGGTAGCATATATGGAAAGGAGATAAAGACAAACACCTCCATCAAGAATGATATGTCATATTCTAGGTATAATATTGACCACCTGGTGTTGTGCGTGACAAGTGTTAGTCTCAATTTGAAAGAATATTTTAATATGTTTTTGGAAGCAAACGTTCATTAACATATTCATTGATCAATCAAAATCGCAAATATATCATTATCCTATTTAAACAGTCACGTTAAAAAGAAAACCAAAACAGTTTGCAATCATTTTAATTAAGACATGCTTCATGATGTATATAGCCTGGCTAGACTATGCATGGCGAGATATGTAGATATGTAGATATGTAGATATATGTAGATATGTAGATATATGTAGATATGTAGATATGTATGTGTTGTTGCACGAGTTGTCCATCTGGGGTCAATCTAGAATCGGTGAAATATAACCGATCATTCAAAACACTAGTGACGTCATTGCATGCATGTTGTTGTCGTATAAAGAGAATGCGGAATGAAAAGCAATCGTAGTGTGTTGTGCTTCCATATATTTCTTAACTGTTATAAATCAATTCCAGCAACGATCTTATTATATATAGACGATACCATCCTAGATACTCAAGGGGTTACGTTCAGTTTCGTTCTCTGCACCCATGGATATGTTCATCCTAGATATTCCAGGGATTACGACAATTTCGCTCTCTGCACCCATGGGATATGTTCATCCTAGATACTCAAGGGGTTACGTTCAATTTCACTCTCTGTACCCATGGGATATGTCCATCCTAGATACTCTAGGGATGACGATCGTTCTATTTCGCTCCCTGCACCCCTGGAATATATTTGGCAAAATCAAAATCGAAGACACACAACTACCTTTTTGAATTGGATCAGGGAAGGCGTGAACGGTTACTAGGTAGATGCATTCCTCTTGACGATTACGGAGGAGCGGCAACCTCCATCTAGAGGTATGGTGAACTCGAGATTCGTTTGATTCCTACCAAAGGATCAAACTATTTTGATGGCGGTGACTGACCCTTCTAGTTCATTAGAACATATTCTAGGTGTTCAGAGAGCAAAAGTGAACGTAATCCATAGAACACCGAGGATGATATAATGCATACATAATGTTCATGATCACATCTAAAAGACAACAAACATTTTCTTTCCTTTCCCTTATGTATTTTATCCCAAAGTGTACCGCTTCAGACACTGAAATTGAAGCTTTGTTAATAAAGATTGCTAAAAACAAAGTATGTCCTTCTCATTACCTTCGTCGGTTCCAAGTGGTATAAGAAAGTGATCTAAATTATTCCTTAGATCCAATGGTATACAATTAATATTTCATGGTGTTTTACCTCCTCCTTATAATGAAATGTCAGGAAATTCAGTATATCAGAGAGCTATGTATTTAAAATTCCCGGCAAAAAGAGAAAGCACCGTCTCATAGCAAATATTAGGATGTCCTCTGAAAGGTGTTAATGAGCGTTTGTATTCAATTCAATCCAATTCAAATTTACCTGAACAGGCACTACTAGTACGCTAGTCATATGATTTCTCTCTGACGTGATTTATAAAGTGTATATTCATATAATTATGTAAGATCAGTTAAATAATAGCGACAGTAGCACAAAAAGAAATGTCAAGGTAATCTACCCCTTTATCATATCATACCAATTAGAAAATTATTAGGAGAAATCAGTAAGACTTTATGTCCCAATCTCATAACACAAACTATAAGATTACATAAACTACACGAGGGGAACATTATCTCGTTTGTGCGGAAATACTCCGGCCGGTAGCAGCCAGCGGGATAGACACGGCGCTTACATGCTTTACTAATCTGCTTATACTAATCCTTCTTGCCTACATGGTCATGTTGTCATATGACAAACAATGATCCGAGAGAGAGGGGGTAATTTTACAATTTACTGTAAATCACTTATATTTCGCGTGGGATATGTTTTCGCGTTAATAAGCGAGGAGAGTCAATCGCGAATTCAAATACTACGCGATTACTTGTTCAAAAATAACATCTTTGGATGGTGACCAAGTAATCGGTCACCGGTCTTGTGGAGTCCATAACTCTAACATTTCATCATTCGCGAATTTAAAGTCATTTCTTGTTCAACGTTCGATACAATGATACAAATAATGTATTCGCGAATATGTCTGAAGAAGTAAGTGCGTGAAATCTAAGTGATTTACAGTAAAGGTAGCGAGTATTGTGTACCCATATGAGGCATTACCATTCAATTTCTCTTCGCTTAAATGAGATTGACGGTTACAGATCATCGTTTATATCCAGTTAAAACAAATAGAAAATACTGACATACAAACGAAATCGTAATTGGAAATACGATAAAAAGAGGACAACTACGAACGAAAATTTGAATTTAAATGGAGATCCGTGAAAAATTGCAATAACATCAAGACCATGTGTATGGGTAGGGTAAACGTCTTCAGGTTCCGCCAGGTCAAACTAGTGGACTCTGGATCAAATACAACAAGCACGGTTCAAGAGAATGGCTTTTAATATAAAATCCCACACTGTTTATTAATGAAAATATTGATTCTGAGAAAAACTGGTTTATTTATACAGTAATTATAAAATGCAATGTATTTCTGAATGCTGAAATACATTTGTCTACATATGAATAATAAATTCATTATAACATACAACCAGTCTAGTCTACTTAATATTTATAGTTTTTTTATTGATAACTATGATGTCAGTTTTTTGGTAATTGAGGTTTTCACATTTTAATCGTTTAAAGTTTTATGAAGGAATGTGATTTTTCGCTGATATAAATATATAGACAATATTGTTCTGTATTAAGACTTTTTCATGGTGTCTTTTTCGGGACTTTATTCTATCCTCAACATTAGCCACAATATAAACCTTTGCAATAACATTGTGGGGAATTATAATTGAAAAACAGTTTACTAAAATATTAGTCCTTTTCGCTGATGTTTTTTACCTAAATAGCCCTCCCTTTGTGTATATCATCAGTTTTTAATTAAAATGTTACAACCTTCGCATTCCGTTTATAGAAATTGAAAAAAAAAATGTTAAGAATATGTTCATTACTTACCGACCTGAAAGATATTATTTCATCTAAAGTTATCCGGAGTTTTCCTGGTTTTGGCGTATACTATCGGCGTCCGGATTATCGCGGGTCCATTGTATGTGAATGCAATGTATATTAAGTAATATTTTTCTTGGCTTTCAATGAAGCACAAAGGAGGCGATTTGGCCATTTTTTTAAACTGGGAAATCTCTTTACTTTCACTTTCCAAAAACAAACAGATTTTCTGAAACACGATCTCTCTGTTAAATGCTATATGTAAAATAACCCAATTTTATTAAATATTTTGAATTGCATGATACACTCTGGTGGTGAATCAGTATTCATGAAAAGGAATTAAGTATTGTATTTGATACAAAATCGTGCTATGTTCTTATAAAGAAGAAAGATTCAGTGCATGTGTACACGTGTTATTCAAATTTGATTATATACCGTTTCATTGCGAGAGATACAGCTTTAACGATTCTGCACGTGCGCCAACGTCGATTTAAATATGAATAAATCTCTTACCATAATGCTCAACAGGTAAGTATATTTCTAGAAGAGTCAGTGCCTTTATTCTCTCAATAGAAGTCCTCTTTTAGCAGATATGAGCTGACCTTCCGTGTATTAATTTGGTTTGACCAGTACAGACCTCACACAGCCATGTCGACCTGACACCGTACCTAATTAAGGGATCACTATGATAATGTTTTCTTTGTATCACCTGTCGACATGTTTCCTCAGAACTAGTGAGCAACACCTTTATACCAACATCCAGCCATAATGCATGTTTACATAATTTTCCTCGGAGGGGCTTCAAAGGGTGTTCAGTTTTCCTCATCAAGAACCTTTAAACGTAAATGACTGGTAACAAGTTTTGTCTTTTCCTTTCTTTCAAAAACTGATAAACTAAATGCATTTTTTCAATAATGTTTTGTTATTCTGAATGCAATCTTTTACTTGTTATGTATGTCATATTTCATAATAAATTACTGAAACATTAAAAGATGGGTTTCCCGTGTATATTCGTAATTCTTTGCTGTCCGTGAAAATAAGCCTCATGTTAATACTAGACCTGTAAAGTTACTCATTCCATATCCACAATAAATACACCTTCTCGGCGTATTGCAAGCTGACGATCTGAGGTCGATCTGACATCCCGTTATTTTACATACTAATGAAGCGAACATGGCAGTAATTACGTGAGCATTTTCCGAAATAAGACAAAGTGATTATGAGTATTTAACTTCCTTTCATCAATAAGCCTGTCAGATAGGTATTCCATAATAACTATTTTGCCATCAGGGAAGACCTAAAAATACGCGAGAACCCATCTTTAGCTTTGATACCCTCTCTGTGTCATCTTTTCTTCACCGTGAAAACCATTCGCATGGCTTGCTAATATAAATTATGCTGTAAACTAACTTCATCTATTTCATAATGCATGCCATTACCACTGATTAATTTTCCGGTCGATCTTTAATTATGACAACATACCGGAAGTGGAAATACAGAAGTCGAGCATGTCCGGATGTGCCGCACTGACGAGTTTAGTTTTTGGATTTAATTTAAATGTTTGATCGATCCTGGCTAACATTGAAGGAGGTTTCTTAACTTTGGCCTGATGAAGCGTTTGATGTATACTTACAGATCTGTTACACAATAACTCAGATCTTACGCTTGAGAAAAGGAAAAAGCCATTTGGAAAACGAAACAGACGACGGAGACGAAAAAAGAAACGAAAGTACAGAAAAAGAAAACGGGGAAAGAAACGAAGACGCGGAAGAAAGAACAAACATCGAAATAGAAAGAGATTACAAAGAAAACGAAAACAAAGATTACAAAAAGAGGCGTGGGAGGTGTTTTGTCGCCGGGGCCGAGTGTATAATGATATTGATATTCTTTCTAATGGATAATAGAGAGGGCATACATTTAATGTGTCTCGTTACTGCTATAGAAAGGTCCATGGTGGATTGCCCCCTTAAGAACCTATTATTATATATTATACAGGTTCAAGTGAAGGTACTGTGAATACAGACCCAGTTACGGATCAAGGTACTTCTCTTAGTGATTGTGAGAACGACAACGACTAAGTGTTGGTGTCTTCATTAGAGAATAATTTGAGGACCGCCTCCTATAAGACGCGCCATCTCTGTTGGCTTTGGTAGTGAGCAATCAACAGTGTTAAAACAAGAAACCGAATTTCATTTCAACGTTTCTTTAGTCCAGGATATTAAAAAAGTGATATATCTTCGTATAAATCGGATGACGAATTCTTGGTTGTCTGCTTAACTTCCGGATTGGCATTGCTAATTTCCGGTTTCAGAAATGATAAGGATATATGATTTGTTTTCAACAAACTAAGTTATTCACAAACGACGTTATGGAAGATCTTTGTGTCGACAAGTGCAAAGGCGGGTAATATTCTGGTTGTGAGTTTTGTGACTGTGACGTCACTATCCTACTGATTCCATAAGTATACTTGTGATTAAGAGCTTCCCTGGATTGCTATATTGATTTATGTTTACAAGTTGGATTTACGTCACGTTGACAGATGGAAATATTACATTTCTCTCGAGTGAGATGCATATTCATGGAGGAGGTAAAATGTAATTCAACCTGGTGGAAACGTGTCTGTGTGAATTTACTACAGTGGAACATTTAACGCAATATATTCTTAATACAATTATGTTTAAAATTCCATGATTTATTTCAATCCAGCTGCATTTTGCTGATGACGTAGTTATGTAATTTTTAAAGAAATAGGGGGGGGGGGGGGGGGGGGGGGGTAACGATATCAAAATAGTAACATAAACAAATATCAGTTTGTTAATACAATACCATGTTTCAAGGTAGCATATTTTAGGGAATGAACACGGCATCTGAATGAGGACCTTGGTTACAAATCATGAGTAAATCCTGATTTTAGATAACAAAATTTACTCACATTTGATATCTGCATTTTTCGGCTTGTACAAAAATGAAAACATAACAAAGAAAACCATTGTCATCAATGTGAAAATTTCTATAATATGTTACTTGGCTATTTATAATATTAATCACTGTCGCTGGCAGAATGCAGTTCCAAGGTCAGAAGGATATGACCTTTATGAGTTACACACATTAAATAGTCAACTTCATAAATACATAATGATCATTTGACATAAGTATACGATAGACTTATAACTAAAGATATAACCTCAGAGTTAAGATAAAGCCAGTATCTTTTGATACACAGAAGCATAGGCTTTCTTTGTATATTAATCTAAGCATGAGTAAACAAAACATAGAAAATGTATCAATTGATGACCTCAATTCTGTGTAATGTTTCTCAACTTAGGAGAGGTTATAGTTTTATCATACAATATTTGAGTAAAAAACATTTCGACCTTACATGAATTGTATTTAACTCGAGACATAATAAATTGAAATTAGATCATGCATTTTCTTATTTTAAGTAATTCTCTTTAATATCGTTACTTAGATTTGTTATTATTGCTATTTATGTAATTTTGCATGAGATTATTAAAAATATCGGAGACGCCTTCAAATAATGGAATATCTTCTGAACATTTTATATGAATTACCTTACTACAGAGTACGTAATATCTCCAGTCTTTTCTGAAATACTATTTCATACCATTACTATAGTCTTTTCTCGTTAGCATGAACAAAGAGATATTGAATTATATTATTAATGTACACAATCGTGTGCAACAATAGACTATTCTTCCATAACGGACACATAAATTTCATGTAATGAAATTGTTCTTTCGTGAGTCGATTTATTAGTTGTTAGAATATAACATTTACAGAATTAAAAATTTTACTAAGGATAATTACTTGTTGTTTATTTTGTTCCATCACTTTTGAATTTCTGGAACGGACATCCAACTAGATGTTATATGTAACAATGACGATTGCGTGTTGTTTAATCTGACATTCATTTTCATCTTTTCTAAATAATAGAAGACAAAACACCAAGTTATGTACATGGTTAGCATTAGAACCAAACATTAAAATTTAACAAAAGAAATCGAAACAAAAGAAAGGACAACAACAACATTAAAAAAAAAAGATGTTTTCCGAAATTGTAAGTTGTTTCTAAAATAGTGATCCCGAAACATGAGGAATGACAACATAACACTTGAATGTGTTCCGGAAGGGTAAACGATTTCTATAATAGATGAGACGCCGAAATAAAAGGAATGGCAACATAACACTTACAGAGAAGGACTGGTATTCCGGAAGGGGAACAGATACCTTTCAATGTATGTCAGTCGGTCAATTTGGCTGACTTTTAAATGGTGTTTGTCTGTCAAGTATCTAGAAGTTAATCTTCTAAAAGGAGAACATAAAATGTTAATAAATTTCAAATCATTCTATCAAACACACTGGTAAAAGTGCTTGGAGTACTTGACGCATATAATGAAGAAGAGAAAGCTGGTGATGCTGCAGGTGTATATAAGCAGTATTCAATCGATGGAACTTAAAGATTTCTGATTTTGTTCCGTAGTCTGGCTCCGGTTAGAGATTTACAAACGATTTAATGTTTAATGTCATACTTACCAGACATATGTATGTGAAAAAATAAACGACGGCCAGAACAAAGGGTAACAGAAAAACACGACAAACTATTGTAATATTTAATATAAATCGGACCAAATTATAATACCAATCCATGTATATGTATAATGTTAAGGACAGCCCTAACGAAGGTATAATATGTAATTTGTTAATTATGAAACAATAGAATTAAACAATGATTGTTAAACCGTGGAACTATACATATACATATTATATATAAACAATATCTCTTCACACATTCCTATTGTATGTTGTATGAATAAAACTTCTCGTCACAAAACAACGCTGCTGGATTCCAACATAAACATGTAATTCACAATTTAACGATCGACAGATTGCATTTATTGTCAATATCAACACAATCCGAGTATCATTAGAATTGTATTCATTTTGCCATTAACAATAATTTGACAACCCTTCAATTTACATTTAAGAGGAGATTATTTAACATGCTCTCGCGTCGGTGCCATCAAAATGATCTTCTTGACACTATAACAATCTATGATCATCTTAATGTTGGTTTAAATATATAAGCGTTATCTGAGCAAACTCCCATATACATTTTAGTACTCGTACGAATTAAACCAAAATAACTTGCTAGACTGTGATTTCGTTTTCAAAATTGAAAGTGTCAAATAAAGTACTCCTCGCTCTAGATATATGCTATTTGTTCTAATTGGATATCAATTAAAATTAATTAAAAATGCAATTAAAATTAATTAAAACTAATAATTACTTTCAAGGAAAATCCAGAAAAGATGAATGCATTAAAAAGTAATGTTAACGCATGCACTATCCAACTTACATATGCACTTGGTTTACTCTTCTGCGATGATTGACCAATGTCGACTTCAACAGCTATCATGGAGATAATTTCTTAAGATATAAAATCATTGTTCAAGTCAGGAATCTCTCATGTTATTCGGTATAGCCGTATAATATGCTTTTGGCTACGAATATGATGCGACAGGTGGCGTTACTGGTCAGGATGAAGTATATGATTGGTCAATGCAGCGGTAAATGCAAAATGCAGGTATGCAGTTAAAAACGAAACAAAGTTAAGATTGAATGCAAGCTGAATAAGTGGATGTATCTTTTTAAATGACACATTAATAAAATTATATTCCTGATTCATGATTCAAACTGATATAATTTTGTTTTCTGTACTGAAACGCATTAGTTCGTTCATTTATTTCACCAGCAGTTTTATATTATAACCACCAGCATTAAAACTATGTCGTTTATCTTTTTTTAAGATATTTCTTGTTGGCTTTAAATTACCCCAACAAAATTTTTAATAATTTATACGGAGTTGATATATCGGGAGTATATATACATTTACTGAGGTAAACTAAAGACAAACTTATTATAGAGTACATGTACTAATAAGGATTTACGAAAGGAAAGTAAAAGGTTAATAAGAACCAACATATCTATATTTAGGAACACAAAAGGTGAGACACAACGACTCTTAGTAAAACAGGACGTACGAAATGTCACAGCCATTGTCAAAGGGTAAAATTTGACTACGTCAAAGTAAAGTTTGGTATCATTTATGGTTTGGTAAATTCAACACAGATAAATATTTTTTTTAAACAAAAAAAATTATCGTAATGGACACACTTGGCTAGCGAAGTTGAGTTAGAGTGTACCTGCTCAGTTTGACATCCATACACAAAAGCTGAAAATGGTCAGCATCAAACAGCTAGGTTTATCGTCAACAAATTCAGACACGTCTCAAGTATTAGTGATGCCGCATCTGATCTGGCGCTCACTTAACATGAGGAAAGACATGTGACTTCAACTCTGTATAAAAGTATACACAACAAAATCTCCACAAGAAAAAGACATCTTCATATAAACTCTTCTAGAACTCAGATGAGAACAAATTAGTACCAGGGTATCTCTGATTGGATCTTTCATCCGTCTTATCTTTAAAAGTCCTAGCAATACAAGCCTTTCATGTCCCCTTTCTAACACTCTCTCACTGTGATATTATCTTCATTTAGATAGGGTGGCCATTATAATGTAGATGTTAAGTCAAATGTCTATTCGTGAACATGTCACGTCAAATTGCCAAATGATTGATAACTATGATCAAATAATCGAGATATGGCCACCTTAATCACGTAAAAAATTAAATGAGAATTTTTGTGTTGGTTTCGAATTTATTTATCAGGGAAGTGCCTGATGCGCCGTAACAACTTTTAGCAATACATATGTAATACAGTTGTTATTCTATAACTCCAATCCATGTCTTCCACACACATTCACGTAATGAAGCTCAATATTTAACCTCGGTATAACAAGGAGAATAAAACAAGTTATTTTCTCACTTTGGATTAATCCACCATTAGGAATCTACCTGTACATTTAGGAGATACCCTTCACAAAGAGTCGTATCCATGAGGTACAACTGTACCGGACACGTGTTGGTGATACTGTTTTATCCTCTTAATTGGACGGAAGCCATTCAGGTGTGTGTTTTGCCAATTCTAAAAATCATATGTCAGAGTCATTCCCGTCAACTGCAGACTTTCCGTTCTCCTGAAAGGACTAATAATTGACATGTAATTAATACATGCATACATAAATAATAACATGGACTAATAGAACTCTCTAATTAAGTTTCACACCACTATTACCAGTAAAACGTCTGAGGATTAATAATACTGTAGGTCCAGAAGGAATATCCTACCTTGTTTATGAGGATTACAAGAGGTTCACTTTGTGCAGTCAAAGGTGTAGTTAACACATTGGAAGTCAGTTAAACTGGGGATATAAAATTAGAGCTTGGGATCGTCCATGGCGGCCTGAGCTTTTCTTCTGTTCTGATGAATTATGTTCTCAAACTTTGAATGCATCTATTTTAAACCATCGTATACATTTGCTGAGAAAAGAGAGACGTCATAAAGTGCCCAGAATTGCCCAGGGGTATATCCTGGTCCCCGATGCCTTACCCGTTGGTCATAACAGGGAAACAGTTGAGATCTCCAGCGTCTATACTTTAGTAGCTGCATACTCCAAATGTTCAGATGCTTTATCGACCTCTGTATACCGATCTGGTGTCGTTTAAATCCCGGAGATCTTCGGGCCGCACGTTTTAGACGGCCCCAATTCTGAAATAAAAATCGACGCCAGACCGATATAAAATAGTCGATAAAACGTCAATATAATTCGGATAAATATATACATTTGAAGTGTATGCTTTTTTTAGGGTTGTCCAGACGGTGTCTAGACGGTGTCACCCCCTTAGTTGGGGTCCAGGGGAGAAACCCTCTGAAGCTACGAGATTTCCAGTGAGCAGAAATAAGTTTTACTGTAGACGATTCTAAAACGACACTGACTTAAAGTTGTTTTAAACTTGATGCTCCGAATAAATCGTACTCGGGTTTAGACTGCAGTAGTTTTGCCTTGAGCTACGTTCGTATCGGGAGATGACAGTCTGAGGTATTTCAATAGTATCAATAGAAAAAATTATTATCCCTAACTCCTATCAATATCCTGGTATGGTACAAGTTGGGGCTAATATGTTTGTTTCTATTAATACTAACTAGCCTGTGCTTCAATTAACACACGAAACAAGGTAGACAAAAATAAGGAAAAGACCCTATGAGAGAAAATAGAGTATATGGTGTATACTTAAACATATGATTGCTACACCAATCGGCTCATTATTGAAATATGAAAGATATTTTCTGCACAGGTTGGATCTTTTATTATATTTACTCTATATAAATCATAGTTTAAGCTACTACAAACATGTCTTAATTTTGAATGTAAAACATTTAATTTTCTATTTCCAGTTAGGTAATAAATAGGTAATACATCACGATTGCTTTCTATTTTGGATTTTAAACTACTAATGGATGGCTGTTCTCTGACATCAATAGGTAAATTATTCCATAACCTAACAGAAGATAGGATAGGATTCATAAGAAGTAGACAATCGAAAATTTGGAACGGTATAGTTTTCCTTATTTCTAACATTATAATTACGTTCATCTACTCTTGGAGGAAGAAGATTGCTGTAATAGGAAGGAGTTAAATACTTGTGGAGTTTATACATCATTGAAAGTTTACGGAACTTTCTTCTTTCAGATAAAAGTTGGAGCTGGGATTCCTTATATAGAGATTGTTTGCTAGAGAAAGATGGCATGCCGGTAATTCTTGCTGCCTCAAGTTGAACTTGTTCTAGTTTATTTACAATCTGCCAGAGAACAACGATCCTATACCTCACAAGCATGTTCCAATATAGGCATCACAAATACTCCTTAATACCGATACCTTTTTCATACATGTTTTTATAATTTCTGCTATGTGCAGGGACCACTTTGCATCCGAACTGAAAATCATACCTAAATGTCTATGGTTACCAACTAATTTCGAAGTTTCTTCTCCAAAAGTAAGGTCCAAGGGTGAAATATTTTTTTGAATTTGTTATTAGCAATACATCAGTTTTTTGTGAGTTAAATTTAGTGAGCCCGTCTTGAGACCATTCATTGAGTTTTTGCAAGTCATTATTAAGAGATCTTTGAATGTCTAAAAGAGATGATGAAGAATACATAAACGAAGTGTCATCAGCAAATAAACGAGATATACTATTCATATTATCAACAATATCATTTATATATATTAAAAACAAAAGGGGTCCCAAAACGCTTCCCTGTGGTACGCCAACAGTCGTGTAACCTGTATTGTAGTACACATTTTTAACTAAAACTTGTTGCTGACGATAAGAAATATAATTTTTAACCACTCTAGAAGGTCCCCCCTAATATCAAATGCTTCTAATTTAATTAACAAACCCTTGTGCCATACACGGTAAAACATTTTGGAGATGTCGCAAAAGATAAGACATGCGTGTTTTTTTTTTCCTCTAGTGAACAACAAATATTGTGGTAAATTTCGATAAGTTGGTGTACTGTAGAGTGACATGCCATGAAACCGGACTGCTTTTCATAGAAAAGGGAATTTTCATGAAAATAATTGTAAATATGTTTAAAAACAACTCTTTCAAAAAATTTACCGATACAAGACAGAAGAGTAATTGGTCGATACTTGGACACTAAATGTCTATCACCCTTTTTGAAAAAGGGAAGTACAACGCCTTTCTTCCAGATTTCAGGAAAACTTTTTTGATTAAAAGATATATTAAACAAAATTGACAATGGTTTACAAATGGAATTTGCAGTAAATTTTAACATATGGTGACTTATGGTGTCGTGACCAGATGCTTTCCCTAGTTTTAGAATTTTCAGTATATCGCAAAATTCGTCGGATCTGACTACAACGGAGTCAAGGAAAGAATTAGTTCTAAGATTAAAATTTGGTAATGGAACCTCCCTTTCATTAATTATTGAAATAGAACAAAAATAGTCATTCAAAATATTGGCTTTTTCGACATCACCAAGTTCAATATTTCCATTATCTGGGTTAGTAAGTGGTGGAATAACTCTCTGCGACGCAGATTGTTTATATAATTTATTGTCCCCAACTTCGGATTTTCTTCTTTCACGACAGCACAATATTCATTACGGAATGCCTTGATTAAAGAATCGAAGAAAACACTCATTAATCACGTGAACAGCACATATGATATACGTCCCTGCTTCAGATTTGTATTTCCATCGCCTTATTTCGGAGGATCGTCACTCGTTTACGGCGTGTTTGCAAATTAAGACTCTGTCTGTACAGCGTTTAGACACTGCTTCTCACAAGAATATACTTATCATAATAAATGATAACAGAGTCCTGAAAATGATGGCTTAAAAGACCGAACAATACATCAGATAGATATACTGTATAGTGGCGGAGCACGATTTTTTTTTTTTTTTTTTTTTAAGATAAAAAGAGAAGCTCGAACTATTGGAAGGTGGACATTTTGTAAAGTATGTAAATTACACTATCATATTATAGAGTCTGCTTCAAAATGCTAAAATGTATTAAGAAAATTGAAATTCAAACTTGGTAGAAATTCTTTGCAACATGTTTTTTTTTTCAATTCATAAGACCAATTTTAGAATGTACATAGTCTGGGACAATATTCAAAATTACCTTAGTGATAGATAAGGAAGTGTGCAAAAAGAGGCAGCCAGAATTATTACGGGGTGTGTGTGTGATTGGGGGGGGGAGGGGGTACTAAACATAGCAGAATAGAACTTCTTTAATGAGCCACTAAATAGGAAAAACTAGTTGATCGCCGTAAAAAAACATATATCATTACAATATCATAAAACGGTTCACAAAATATCTCCAAACTCCATATATCTGTAGCCCTCCACCTCTGGGTTGCGAGTTCGAAACGTGGGGCAGTTACCAGGTACTGACCGGTGTTTTCTCCGAGTACTCCGGCTTCCCTCCACCTCCAAAACCTGACACGTCGGCGTCCATAAATGGCCCTGGCTGTTAATAGGACGTTAAATAAAATAAACCAAATCAAACCAAACTAAACCAACAGTGCATACAAGACAGGACGATCAGACGTACATCAAAAAATACTAACACGAACACACTTATACTATGCATCTTTCTTACCCTCTTCTATTCGACTCTGGAATGAATTACCTTTAATTTTAAGAGAACATTCCTCTATCGAGATACTCAAAACATATCTTGATAATGATAGCAGCAGATTTAAATCAAATTATTTTAACAATTGAAATGACAGGTCAAATACTTCATGCTAAACCAACATCTTTTTTCGAAAAAAACTTGCCAACTCACCTCGTTGCGCCTGTGGGTTTATGATAGAAGAGAATTTCCGGTTTATTTAGTTGTATTGATTATAATCGTATCGGACAGCAAAAGCTAGGGTCCATCTGACATGATAACAGAATACGATATTTTTGAAAATTTAGACATTCTTTTATGGGTGATCACTCACTTAAGAATAACGAAGATGAAGAAATATTTATTTCTATGCAGAATTTCGTCTATAGGGCCTAACAGTAAAAGATTTTAATGAATGTTTCATATTTTGATCCATTTTCTTGATACCACTGAGGTTATATGAATTTCTATGTGTTCAATTTGTGGATCTTATTCCAACAATATCTACTTCTCTAGTTAACAAATTGTACATAATTAAAAACGTCAATGCCATATACTTTAACTTCTGTTCATCTATGTTATATCTTCGTTAATCAGTTAGATTATAGTTTGACTCCCAAGCCAAGTATCTCATTATATTTTTTAATTATCGATTGTGTGTAAATGTCCATGAAATGATGCCGTATTCATATTATAGGAGAAGAATTAATATAAACTTATAGCATGTTTTCAATGCTAACTTGATATATTACACATTGTAATGTGATGTAGTGTGTAAACTAAATACAAAACAGCCTTTTCTGGTTTTCAATCTAGAAAAATATTTTTTTTAAATAATATTCTGTACACTCTATCTTATTCTAGCAATAGAAACATATAACAATATATGTTTCTTATAAAGAACATGTTTCTACTAGCAACTAGATTTTTTTTTTACTTAGATTTCTATACTATGAATTTTGATATTAACGCAAAGCTTACAGCTTTTGTTATTCCTGGAGAAAATTCGTAGGAAAAACAGGGACTTTTAAATAGAATTCCATTGACATGTCCCTGATTAAAAGAAATGAAAACGCGGGAACCATTGCTGGACGACCTGTCCCTATCGAGTCCCGAGCAGTCCAAACGGTATTATCATGGTCGTTGATAAGGACGAGCATATCGATAGGTTATTTTGCTTACGGGTGAGTATTGGTAATTATTTTAAATGTCTATATAAGCAATCCAGGTCTGTCATGATTCCTGTCGAAACAGTATAATCCCAATGTAAACAAACTATCTGGTTCACACCGGCTTTCAGTATGTTAATATTTTATTAACCAATCAAAACGCGTTTTATTTGATTGCTAAGTGCGCGCCTGTCGTGTTGACAAATGGAGGGTGGGGTACGAAAACATACATTGGTAGCTTGTTTTTGTATGACATTGCATTGACATCGCTTAGAGGTAACAGAAAATATCCAAAATGCCTCCTAAAAAGCCAGCTCCAGTGAAAGCGCCTGTGCGTCCTGCAGCAAAGCCTGCACCAGCGAAACCAGCAGGGAGAGGAGCACCTGCAAAGCGAGGTGCCCCGGCTGCAGGTAAACAATGATTATAAATCAGGGCCCAACATGTATACTGAGTAATGTCACCCGTTACCTGTCGTCTAGGTCTGAAATAATAGCCACATAGCCTCTTTCATTTGATTCATCTCTCGATGCATATGCTTAATTATACATTCTGCAAAAGCTATACTTGACACGTCCGACACACATTTTAAACGTGTGTACGTTATCTGAAATCATTTCACAGTTTGTCTGCTCAAGCCTCATGATATATATGTAAAAAATTGTTCTTGCTGACATAATGTAACAAAATGCAACTTTATAAAGAATCTTGACCCAAAAATAATTTAGGATTTTTGTTTCAAAAACAATTTTAACAATTTTTGAAACAAATAGTAAATAATGATAGGTTATGATGTTCCGGTACCAAGGGAGATTGCCTAGTAAGTTAAATAAATGCTTACAAAGCAGTTATGTAGTCTCAATGATTCTGACTATCCATACTCTCCTAGGTACGTGGGTCTTAGCAGTATATTAAAGTGGATAGATACAACAATGTAATCAGAATCATTTGGACTACCAGTGATGTATCATGCAAAAAAGGGATAATATCATGTGTAGCAGGCCGGGTTTTAATTGTAGATACTGTACATAGTTGTATGGTCGCCTTCTAGCTTCCGGCTAGGGGGAATTTCCCTTTAGCTCAGTCGGTAGAGCGGCAGACCAGTAAGCCCAGGGTCGCGGGTTCGATCCCGGCTGCCTGCACACTACTACTCCTTGAACTTTTACACATGCATGATACCTTAGAATATAATTAACTAATTTGATAAGTCTATGAATGGTCAAAGTTTTTTCCTTAACATTAGCAAATTTAAATCTTTAAAATTTTCCTTAAATTATTCTCTTTCTGTTGTCATACCTGGGCCCTAAACTGTTTGAGAAATAAATTGAAGCAATACCAACATTCATGTAGCATAGGACTATAATGTACGTACTATACTAGCTATATTTTTTATGGCATTGTTATTTGAAACAAACTATATTTTTGGTCCAATCAACTATTTCATTTATAATGTAGGTCAGTTACATTTTTATGCATACATGTACATACCCATTCTTCAGGTCTGGATCAGCAAAGAGAGCTTGAATGTGAAACCAAAATGAAGTTTAAATGACATCATGCAATCACATTAAGAATAAATCAACGTAAAAATTCCCCTTTTCATTCATTTTTCCCTTTATATTTCTTTTTTTTTTTTAAATGTTCCATTTTTGGAACTGTTCTAATGTGGGTACCGTCACATTTCTAAAAATCTACATTAATTCAGGTGTAAAAAGAGGGGGAGCAGCTGCACCAGCTAAGGGTAAAGCAGCTGAGCCAGCGAAACCTAAAGCGAAAGTCTGGACTGCAAAGGATGATGCAGCCAGGAAAATTCAGACAAAGATCAGGCAGTTTTTGGCCAAGAAAAAACTTGCAAAAAAGAAGAAAGAAAAAGAGGACTATGAAGAACTCATGGATAAAATTGAAAAGGAGGTACACAATTGTATTGTATACTAAAATTAAAACATATATGTATATCATTAGGAATTAATAACTACAGGTACATGTATATTATGACAATACAAGATTTTGAGGGCCAATAATGGGCCAAGCCCATTTCAAATTGAAATAAAAATAAAAATATCTATCCCAATTCACCTATTTTCTTCCCAAAATGAGGCAAGAAGGCCTCATACTAAAACAGTGAGAAAAAGCCATTATATAAACAACTACTTATCAATATATATTTTAAATATGTAAAAATAACTCCATGCCGCCTTTGTTATACCCATTGAGAATATCACTAGATCTATTGTAGCCTACAATTATATCATATTTTCTATATGTCAGATCAATAAGATAATTTTTCAATTTTTATCCAGGCATTTATGAAATTAGTTCAAATGGAGCAAGAAGAAGCAGAACGTCAGCGTAAAAAGGAGGAAGAGGAGAGGAGAAGAAGGCAAGCTGAAACAAAGAGGAGGAAGAGAATGCTGGAGGCAGCTTTCGAGGGGGATATTGATGAAATTATGGCAGTATTACAGGAGGTATGTGTGTATAACATTGATGTTTTATATTTGTATTGTTATCATGAAGTTTTCAACCCTCTGAAAAACTAACTGAAAACTATGTGTAGTGTTTGTATTTTCTATTTAAATACCCTGTACATGTATTTATCAGCAAATTTTTATTTAAAAGAATAGCCTACCTCAAGTATAATATTTCATAAATTTTGTGACAAATGGAATATCTATTGGGCTCATTATTTAGCAACAGATTTTTTCTTCATTTTCAATATTGCTCAAAATACGAAAATTGGTGAAAAAAAATACATTTTTTGATTTATAACATTTTTCCCAAAACAAAATTTGACCAATAATAACATTTACTAGTAAACTTTCATAAAATTGTATGAGAATTTGAAGGATTCAACTGGTTAATTATGAGAGGATGAAGCCTCGATATCCATAGATGTCATTCTTATCTCTATAATACAAGGTATATATATATATATAGTTACTGTAGATCATATGTAGTTTGCTTCATAAATATACTGTCCAAAATGGAATTTCTTTTTAGTGACAAAAGCAAGTATTTTAAGAAATATTCTGTCTCTTTGAAGTTATGCAAATGAAATTTTAACACAAGATACATGTATTGCCAAAATGTCTCATTTTGAAGATTTTTAATTTATAATAATCCAATTTATACAATATAAAACATTGGTTCAACTTCAGAAATTTAATTTAAATAAATTCTAAAATAATGTAATTCTGTTCATAATCGGTTTTAGCTGCATTTTATGTTGGCATTTTAAATTGTGTAAAGATTTACAAAAGACATTAATTGGATTAACCTCATCCAAAAATATAAAACAAATTGAGATTATATATATAGTGTTTTGTTTTATTGTTACTAGGTGAAGGACTTGGATGACAAGAATGAAGTAGGGAAAGATTCCATTGGCATGGCTCTAAGAAATAAACACGAGATGGCTGTAGTAGAATGTGAGGATCCCAATGAAAACACACCTCTGTCTGAGGCAGCGAGTAAGTACATTTATCATAACCTATTAAGGGGGAGAGTAGCGTTTTACATTATGTGTTTCGCCTCCAACAAAGAAGAGTTACAATTTGTTTGGCACATTTGTAAGTCAGAGATTATTTATTCAGGGATTTTCATTTACCATGGCATATACTAAAGCAAAGACTGGTGTATTATTACATGTATATCTTTATATAAAATGTATAAAAAAATATGAAAATTTCAATTTAAAAAAAATGCATGGATAGCTATCACTGGGATTTGATACTAAGACATCTTGATTATGAACAGGAAGCATAATCCAGTATATCAATGACCATGCTATTTTTGTTGATAGATGGTGGAAATGTAGACACCATACGACTCCTATTGGATAAGGGTGCTGACCCCAATACAAAAGGTCAGTTTGGACGTACACCTCTTTACCGAGCAGCTTTTGCTGGACATATGGAAGCTTGTCAGGTAATGAGGAAAGATATAGAAAATATTTTACAATTTGTCTTTCCTGTTTGTGAGGGGACTATACTTTTCCTCTCCGTCCGTTTGTATATACATGTACTCCTCTGAAGTTTTTATTTAAATCTTTTTATTTTGGTTGGCAGTTGTTACTCCAGAATGGTGCAGATCCACGGATATATGCAAGTGACAGCCAAAC